>NC_138763.1:52183433-52440227 GCF_965113315.1 Podarcis vaucheri | reverse complement strand
CCCATAAACACACACACACACACACACACACACACAGGTATGACCAAGTCAAAGGAAAATGTGAGTTCAGAATTTGCTATATTGAAAAATAACTGAAATGGTTAAAAATCCATAGAGGCATATACTGAATGAAAATGAGGAGGGAGGAAAAGAATTTGGGAAAGAGTACTGCTCAGGAATTTAGGGGTAAACAGGTTCCTTTCACTGCTCCATCCCCTCAATCTTATGGGATCTATTATAAGTATGAAGACTATTCTAATTTTATGAAGTTAAGCTTGTTGAGAATGTATAAATGCTATACAATGGGTTCTGAAATAAAATCAAGCTGTTTGTTACATAGTAAATGCAGAATACTTGTCTGCAGAGACTTTTTGACACTTCTTCTCTGGAATTCCTCTAACACATACATGCTTCTGTAGGAAGGGCATGTTTTTTCATGATTTCTTTGTTCCTGTTGACTGTGAAAAGACCTTGATAATGAGGATGCTGCATTGTTTCTGTTCATGAGCATGAGAACTCTGCCTTTATGTCTTTGTTTATGGAGAGAGAAGAGATCCAGCCACCACTGAACATTCTGAGTCCAAAGCTTAGTCATCTTGGTTACTGTCCCAGTTTGCACACTAATTGAAATGGAAACCGGTCTTTGTAGTGAAGGCAAAAACCAAACAAACAAAACAGAGCTCTATTGTCTGTTCCAAGGATCAGCTCCAAAATATTACTTTAACCTGGTAACAATTTATGACTGGAATGATGCCTCTTCTTTGCCTGAAATGAAGAGTGAAAATCTTTAATACTCTGGCTGTCCTCCCAAGTCCCTGATCTTTTATCAGGCCTCTTTCTGTTTTATAACTCCTATTCTGACAACACTTCCAGACCACAACAATAGCATCTCCCTCTGTCCATATTCCCTTTGTGAACAGAGATCCCCAGACATGGAACATCAAAATTATGCTACTATGGTGCCCTCTGGATGTTGTTGGACTCCAACTCCCATCAACCCCAACCAGCATGGCCAAGGATCAAGGATGATAGTGGTTGTAGTCCAATATCTTCTGGTGTGCAGCATTTTGACTACCCCTGAACTAGAGTCTTTATTGTTCAGTCATATTGTCATGGTTTTCCACTGTTTAGAATGAAATATTTCCTAAATCTACTAAAGATTTGAAATATAATAGAATTTGAAAAGGAGCTGCTTTCGAAGCAAATTGGATCTTCTTGTACACTGAGAGGAATCAAAATATGGATCTAAGAGGTTTCTACGTGCTACAAGTGGGAAGATTAGTAGAGAGAAAGCTATCTCTTCTCCACCCACCCCCATTAGCACACTTGCTTAAACTGCATATTAAAATTACTTACAGAGTGCATTTGGTGTTATTTCCTAACACCTTGAATTTACTTTAAAGATCTAGGGTTTGATTGCTCAGTACAACATTTATAAAATTGCACAATTGGCTCAGGGGTAAGTCAACAGCTCAGAATCAGGCAATAGGCCCAGTTTTATCACTCAAAATGTACTCACAATTTTCCATCTGCTTGAAGACTGAGATTTGTTGATAGCATCCTTTGAAATCACTTCTTTATATTTGTAGTTTGAAACAATTGCATCAATTACTATTAGATCTCCTGGGAACGAACGCAACCCTAATTGTGGTTCTACAGGTTTAATTTTGCCAGTCATGACATATCCAGGCTACATCTCATTCTCTTTTTTTGCCTGCCAGCCATATATAAATTATTTCTCTGCTCTCACACACACCCTTAAAAAATTGTGTGTGAGAGACAGAAGAACCTATAGCTCCCTCAGATTTATAATACTTAAGACTGCCCTACCTTGACCTTGTAATGCTCTTGTGTTCTCTCCACATTAAGTGTTTATGTGCCAAAAAGGTATACTATTAAATATCTGCCAGAGAGAAACAGGTTCACCTATCGTACATTAAGTGAACAAGGCATTCATAAGATGATAGGGAGCCACTGGTAAATTGCCCTGTTCAAGGCCTGGATAAGACAGACCTTGAAATCCTGCTGCGGGTTTTTTGTCCCTGAAAGGATTAATCAAGTCCCCAGTGAGATATATCTCATACTCTTGGAGACTAAACATCAGTGGATTATTGTTCTCTGTATACACAACAATGAAATTTTTCTCAGAGGAGAAGTAAAAAAGATATCTTAAATGTCAGTAAATGGCACTGTGTTAATGGTGACCTACATCCCTCCCTCCCACACACCATGCTGCTGTGCTGTATCTTTATATGGGTAAAGGGATCCATGGGAACAACATTATAAGAGTGTAAGAACATAAGAAGAGCCTGCTGGATCCGGCTGACAACTCCTTTAGTCCAGCATTCTGTTCTCAACCAGAAGCCTGTGGGAAAACCACAAGCAGGAGCTGAGCAACAATAGCACTCTCCACTCTGCTGTTTCCAGCAACTGGTATTCAGAAGCAGAGGAGGCAGAAGGTTGCCATATCACTGTGCTTGAGTGAGAGTATAATGGAAGATGGTTTTCAGGTTTGGAGTGTAGCCTGCTTTACACGATTTATTCAAAATGAATGAATTTTCAGATGAGTATACCACACTATAGGGACGCGGGTGGCGCTGTGGGTAAAAGCCTCAGCGCCTAGGGCTTGCCGATCGAAAGGTCGGCGGTTCGAATCCCCGCGGCGGGGTGCGCTCCCGTTGTTCGGTCCCAGCGCCTGCCAACCTAGCAGTTCGAAAGCACCCCCGGGTGCAAGTAGATAAATAGGTACCGCTTTATAGCGGGAAGGTAAACGGCGTTTCCGTGTGCTGCGCTGGTGCTGGCTCGCCAGAGCAGCGATGTCACGCTGGCCACGTGACCCGGAAGTGTCTCCGGACAGCGCTGGCCCCTGGCCTCTTGAGTGAGATGGGCGCACAACCCCAGAGTCTGTCAAGACTGGCCCGTACGGGCAGGGGTACCTTTACCTTTATACCACACTATAAGCTGTAGTTTGTATACACAAAAACTCATGAAGATCACCCATTGTATCTTGCTATGTTATGATTTTTTTGTATGTTATTGGTGATTTTCTGGGCTGGTTTTGCATAGTAATAACAGTGTACATGATTTATGGTGACTGTAGTAAGATCTCTCCCCACCCCCGATGTTTGTGTGTGTTGTTTGCTGTGTTATACCAGGTTTTGCTGTGTGCAGCCCAATCACAGGCACTCACTAGGGTTTAAATTTTGCCTCCATATGCTATATATCTGTTGATACTAAGGAAATATTGTGATACTGAAAATAAATAGATCTCTTGTTGCTGTGTCATAGTAGCCATTGCAGAATCCACAGTATTTCTCAGGGCAAATGTATGGTTTCCAGGTCTCTCAGGTTCCTGTGTTACAACTCTGCACAGAGAAACTTTAAATCTTTTTATTTCTACGTGGTGTGTGTAGGTTTGCATGTATGTGTATTAGTGTCAATGTAAGTTGAAAGAACAGAGTTTAAACAAAGTGTCACTGTTGTAAACTGTAAGAACATAGCTTAGAAAGCCTGCAGTGAAAGTGATTATATAGGGCATGACATTTGCGTATGGTGAACGTCAGTTATGATATGTCAAAATAGATTTATTTTATAAAAAGCATTTTATTGCAGGCATTGGCAAAATACAGACCAGTCAGATTAGATCCCCAAGCAATATTATCCCCTTTTTCTGACTCTGCCCTCAGCTGCTTTTTGAAAAGATATGAAATATATATCTCTAGTTTCAAATATGCGTGTTCTAATCCTCCACCATCACATCCTAATATAGAAGCATGTAGAAACAAACAGTAAATATAAATCCAAGTTGGTTTCACAAAAAAGCCATCCCTGCAATGGATCACTTTTAGAGATGTCTCCTGCAGCACTGTCTTCTGTCGAAAACTTCTGTTGCGACGTATTCATATTCCCATACTGCTGCAACAAGGCCAAAGGTAGCAGATATCCTCTCTGTCTCCTGTTTCTTAAAGTGTTGCATTCTGATGGGCCTTGGCAACAGTTCACTGGGAGTTCTGGGAGTTTTTTGAGGGGTGTTGATAGAGAAGACTTTTGTGCTTTCAGTCTAGCATATAGCCTCAAACTGCACATTTGTACAGTTAGTCAGGGGTGGCCGAAGACGTTTTGGCGCCTGAGGCGAAAAGGCTCCTGTAGAATTCCCACCCCCACATGCCCAGTGACAAGGATTTGCAAAGGCTCAGAAAGGAGAATCCCTTGGAAAGCCTCACCACTCCTCCAGGCTGGGGTGGGAAAGCTTTGGAAAGCGCTTCTCCTTAAGGAGAAATGCCTTACGAAGCTCCCTTCCCATCCAACAGGGAGGCTTTGTGCGGATTTCTTAAGAAGCAGCCAGTGCAAAGCCTTGCCACCCTTCTGGGCTGGGCTGGGGGAACTTTGGGAAGCACTTCTCCCTTGTCAAACCTCCCTTCCCGCTCAGTGGCAAAGCTCAGCAGCAGAACGCCTCCCTTCTTGCAGTCTCAGTGGGAGGAGGAAGCGTTCCACAAGGCGTTGCAGCACATCTTCTCCATCCCAGAGGTGGGAAAGAGGAGCGGCAATGCACCATGCTGAAACGCTCCCTGCTCTCACAGACTGGGTGAGAGGGGGCAGTGTTCTTGCAAGTTGTGTGTGTATGTGTGCTGTGACTGGTGCTTCATCCCTGTGACTGGTGCATGTATATTGATTGCCTAGAACTCCACTAGATGGGACTGTGCCCTACCTACTTCTTGTCTAACTGTATACTACCCTTCACTGTTCAGTTAGTTGCTCTGTATATTCATTAAGTACAATGGCGTAACGACTGTCCAGGAGCATGATACCTGCAGTTGAATTCCTCTGATTGATGCTGGTTTGAATATGCTAACATAAAACTAGACCTTTAAGAGCTGCTGTGTGTTTGGCCGAAAAAACTATTTTGAGTTATAAGCAGTCGTTGTATGAAGTACTGATAAGGGAGTAAAGCAAACTATTAATAACAATGCTTGTCAAAAGGTGTTTCAGAGAATCGTACAGTAATGATGAATAAAAATAAAGGGTGATGATAATAATAATAATAATAATAATAGCGGACAATCTTATCCTTATGCTCCTCCCCTAGCATGGTGATGCAGAAGCTGCGGTCCTCCTGGTAATGGTGGGCTGTAGCTCTAGTAGTCCATTGCCAACATAGCTAATGGTACAAACCGTAGTCCATCAACAATTGGAGGACCATAGTTATCCCAGCCTTGCCTTAAAATGGGCAGCCACAAAGCTGTGTTCTGGAATTGTCCAGCTGTCCACCAGGTGCTATGATAAGTCTCACCAGCTGTAGAACATGCACCATAAAACATGCTCCATAATCCACTGGACCGTGCATGGTTTCTGTGGCACATGCTCAGGAGATTCTCAGGAGATAAATTGATGTGCAAAATGTTCTCTGGAAATAGAAAACTTGAAAACCTCTGATGTAGCCAGTAATGCCCAGACTACCATTTATTTCTGTTTTTAAGCTTGATAATACTATTCAAGTAAGTAACTATACACAAGACACACACAAATGCTTTTTTGCAGCAGTGGGGGGGGGGCAATAATTCTGTTTATACTGCCATATAATTGGATTCCCCCCCCCCACAAATGTAAATCATTTGAAAGACACAAATCAAGATATTTTTCACAATTCAAAAAATAAGCTTTTACTTTGGACGTCAAGTAAAACCTGCTTCTGATCGTTACTCTGTGAGAAGATGAAGCTCATTTCCCTGAGGAAATTGGGTCCCTTTGTTGTATGCATGCCACTTTTGATGGCAAGGCTCTTCTGTAGCTGCTGGCAAGGATTTGTTTTGCTCTTAGCAAAAGTAAAATAAATTGGCTTTGAAGCATTTTCTTTGACAGATTTATTTCTTGATGCTACTTGGCTGATGGGCTCTGCATTATTGTGCATTTCATAATATGGGGTCTCATCTATAGCTCTCTTTATCAAAACAAGGTACAGATAAATGGAATTGTGGGATTTCCCCCCCCCCCACATTTGTACATGATAGATCATTGGATGGGTCCATTACAGTGGCTAAGTTTAGCGGAGGAAGATGATTATATTTTAAGGAATGTATAAGCTGCTTAATCAATGTAGGGGTACATTAAACAATTAAAAATACCTATAAATATACAGTCAGCAAACCCTGAGGCACCCCAAGGGAACAGAGCACCTATGCAAGTGATGCAGATAGGAAGAAGCAATCTCTTCACCGTCCATAGTCTGAATCCATTTGCTTCTTGGAACAACACAGAGCAGCTTCATGTCTGGCCCCCAAGTATATATTTTTTTGTATTTCTTGATGGCCAGTTCAAATTCCTGGCTGTTGGGCATCAAATAGGAAATCTTTTGGACATTCTAAAGTCACCCTGGAGCACTTTAATTTTTAACCAAAATATATGCAACTCGGGGCTTGTGCTTACTATGAGTCAATACCATTTGGGGACACCTGACCTGTACTGTCTGAATATAAAGACTGTCATCCAGGATCAGACTGATGGTCCTTCTAACTTGATATTCTGTCTACTGATCTGGCCAGTGAAACATCTCTGGAAAGCTCACAAGTAAGACACAATGGCAGTGTTCATTTCACTGGTTAGATCAGTGTTTCTTCTAGTTCAGTATCCTGTCCAGCAGCTAGATGCTACAAGGAAATTATAATTTAAGAGTTGCAGTATAACAAGCTAGTCCAACATTCACTGACATCATTGATTTGGAGAGTATTTTTGCATACTTTTGGAGTTATGCAAAACATCTTACAGGGAATAATAAATAGTTAAAAACAGTGGCTTTTGGAAGTCTAATTGGCTTTTCATGGGTTTGTGAAACTTGTAGCCAGAGTAAAAATCTTCTCATATGACAACACAGTGATATTTCATTACAATATAAGGGCAAGAGGTTCCAGAAGCCACATTGGCACAAGATAATGTTGTTGTAACCCATGGCTTTCTGGGCATTTACACTCAAAAGGTTCCATGAATAGTTTGAACTGCACAGATCAGGGTTTTTTTTATATACTAATTGAACTAGTCCTTTTCCACAGTGACTAGACTGGTTTCCCTTTCATTGTTCATTGACTGCTGATTCACATCAGTTGGTGTGTGTTAATATGAGGATGTCAAAAGCAAATAGTGAAGCTGAGATACTGAGGCATCAAAATGGATCTTTGTTTATTCTTTTATTTCTTGTCCTAATGACAAAGCCAGTTGCAATATATTTAAAAGTTTAATATTCATAATGGAACCGGATTTTTAGTGTTTTGCACTAAAAAGTTGGTTATTTGAATGAATCACAATCATCTGTGAATTTTTAATACACTTATTTATTTATTGAATTGACTTTCTGTGTCGATTTTCAATGCAGAAAATATTCTTTAGCTTTTTGGCTCCAACATTTATGACCACAGTTTTGCAATACCTTGTAAAGGAAGGTAGATACACTCATACTTCCTGATGCAGCTTTTATTCCCTTAGCTTTTTTCTTGGTTCAGATAATTTCAGAAAATCAGGACAAGGTTGCCTTTACTCCCAAGTTCTGAAGTAGAGTCTAGGCATAATGGCCTGTTCCTTTTTTTACCAGCCTGAAATATCTGTTGAAATTCTTTCTTTTAGTATACTTTTTCTATACCTATACCCAAGAGAAGCAGAGAATGAAGCTCTGGTTTCCTTAAAAGAAAACAACCAGATCTTTTATACCCTTACCCCTTACATATTCTACCTACTAGCTTTTCATGACAACATTTAGAGAGTTACTGCCATCTAGAGGGTAGAAATGTAAAGTACAATGAGAGGAATGAGATAAAAAGGATTGTCAGCCCCAACTCCTTGAAAGGGGGAAATGTTTGATCCTGGGTGCTAATTAGAGTAGCTGTATGCAAAAATAAAATTAATCATATTCTTGCATTTTGGTGAAGCTGGAAGAAAATTGTCAGTTGTTTTCTTTCAAAGACAGGGCTATATTTGCCCGCATCTAAACTTAAAAATAATATATGCAACATGTGGCCCGCTCTGCCAGCCAGATGTTTTAGAATTTTTGTTCTACATAGAATTTATGTGCTGGAGTACATAAAGTATATTATATTGCTTCATAGAGACGGTAGCTGGTCTAATCTTGGAGTGGCTGGCTGGGGGAAACGCAGGCCAACTGATCTATGCATATTGCTTTATTTTCAGATTGTGCAGGCTGTGGAAGAGATATAAAGAATGGACAAGCATTACTAGCACTGGATAAGCAGTGGCATCTGGGATGCTTCAAATGCAAGGCCTGTGCAAAAGTCCTGACTGGAGAATACATCAGCAAGTAAGCTTTGTTGCATTAAATACACAGTGGTTTGACCTGTTTTTTGAATAAGTGACAGTACCAAAGGTATATTACAACAGGATCTCTTAGTGTTCCTACTGGTGAGTACTCAGCTAGAAGTCCTGCTCTTGATCCACTGGTAATACCCACAGTAGAACCGATCCCTTTGCCTAGCAGGATTCATTCTTATCAGAGGACCGTATTGTGAACTAGACAGCGATACAGTGGTATTGCCTCCCTTCTCCTTGGATGTCTGCAAGTGCATAAGAAATTGCAATAGATTTTGGTAACAGATCACTGCGCATCTCTGTCTTATGAAGTGGAGGAGTGTACAATCTAATCTGCTTCCACTATATTCCACCTCCCTCCATAGCACATAGATAATCAATGTGTGTCCACTCATCTTCCCAGATAGAGTAAGCCATCATTCCATCAAGTATCATTTCTCAAATTGCACCAATTGCTGATTCTTCAGAGGCAAGAGAGAAATATTGCACAATATACAAGGGAAGAGAGAAATTTTGATACTTGTAGGCACTAACTGAACAGCTAGATTAAAATAATAGGTGTCATAAATGCACCCATCTGTGTTTGAAATACATGAGGTTCTTGATTCCAGGCAGGTCTTTGCTGAATGTTGTTGCTTGAATGGCCAGATAAAACTTTTCTAATATAATCTGCACTGTCCATTATTTCTTATCTGACTTGTGTAATTGACAGATCTACCTGCATAACTTACACCTCTGTTCCACACCATGACGCTTGTGTGGTGCTAAAAAAAAAAAAAAGAGAAAGATTTTTCTGTCACTGAGGATACCAAAGGAAACAAAGTGGTGCTGAAAATAAACATAAAAATAGAACTGTTTGATCAGGGCATCTGCATCACTTCTTTGGCTTACCTGACACTTGATGTCAGATCAGTTCTCCAAACTGTCAGACATACACTCATTTATTATAAGCATTCCTAGCAGTAGTGGATGGCATGGTGGGGCAGCCGTGCTCATACAACCACAACAGCATATTATTTGTACAACAACAACAACGTATTATTTGTACCCTGCCCATCTGACCACATTGCCCCTGCCACTCTGGGTGGCTTCCAACAAAATATAAAAGAACACACAATAAATCAGACATTAAAAGCTTTCTGATATAGGGCAGCCTTCAGGTGTCTATGGAAGGTTGTATAATTGTTTATCACTTTGACATCTGACTGCATGTCCACAGGGCAGATGCTACTATTGAGAAGGCCCTGTGCTTGGTTCTCTGTAACTTCACTTCTTGCAATGAGGGAACCGCCGGACAGCTCTCGGAGCTGGACCTCAGTTTCTGGGCTGAAAGGTGGGGGTGGAGACACTCCTTTAGGTATACAAGGCCGAAGCCATTATACTTGAACAAACACATTTTTTAATTGTTGAGTGCAAAACAGCTACCTTGTCTTCACCCCAGTTGTTTCAATGCATCAAATATGCATTTAGCATATTGGAGAAACTTATTTACATCATGTGGATTACTTTCAGAGATGGTGCACCTTACTGTGAAAAGGACTATCAGGTTCTCTTTGGTGTCAAATGTGAAGCATGCCACCAGTTCATCACTGGGAAAGTCCTAGAGGTAAGAGAGCTGCATGGCTTAGTGTAACAGTATTTTTCCATTTAAAAGAGAAGAAATGAAGCACATATTTTTGTACAGTAGGAGCATGTCCAACACTTCATTCTACTGTAATATTTTATAATAATAATAATAATAATAATAATAATAATAATAATAATAATAATAATAATTTATTTGTACCCCGCCCATCTGGCTGGGTTTCCCCAGCCACTCTGGACGGCTTCCATAGAAACCAAAAAACACTAAAATATCATACATTAAAAACTTTCCTGAACAGGGCTGCCTTAAGATGTCTTCTGAATGTCAGGTAGTTGTTTATCATTTTGACATCCGATGGGAGGGCGTTCCACAGGGCGGGCGCCACTACCGAAAAGGCCCTCTGCCTGGTTCCCTGTAGCTTTGCTTCTCGCAATGAGGGAACCGCCAGAAGGCCCTCGGCGCTGGACCTCAGCGTCCAGGCAGAACGATGGCGGTGGAGACGCTCCTTCAGGTATACAGGTATACTAATATTAAAAGGATATACCGGTACTTTAAATGTAGTTTTAAAAGAAAGTACTTTTTAGTTCTGGAAAATGCTTGTTGCAAGAAAGTATCTGAAGTATCTGCAAAGGTAGAAAATAACAATACAGAATTGTATAGAGTGAACTCCCAATTCTTCCTTTGAAGTTGAATCTCTTGACCTCAAAAGTGGCCCATGGAAGATGGGCCAATTCTAGTTCTGGCCCATTGGCCAGATCCAGTTTGCTATCCCTGACTTAAATGCGCTGTCATTTTCTTTGTGGTGGGAACTGCTTTTCTTTCCATTGACAGAGATTTAGCCATTCTAATATTCCTGAGCTTTGTGTTTTTGTATGGCTATTTTTCATATATTACTCTAGTGGAGCCTGGCCCATTGAGGTAAATGGAGCACTGCCACACCATCCCCAGTTTGCCCTCAGCTATATTCTCCTGCCTTCATTTTCACTTATAACCAGTCCAGGGTACTGCCGCTTGCGTTCCTCAACTTCCTTAGTCTCAGTGTTGCCCTTGTAAAACTCAACAGAGAGGAGCATGGGGACAAAATTAGAACTAGTTGGCTCTTCCTCTCATGGACTCTGGTTCCACCTACTGTTAAGGGGTCCCTGCCTTCTGCCCTTTCACTCCTAGTAGACACTATGCATGTTGGTGGCACTTAGAAATAGTATCAGACAAGTAGAACCCTACAACAGAAGCTTACAGTGTGTGGTGCTTCTTTTCAGGATTCCAGCCACCCCATTCCACTACCTTGCCCAATTTTTAATTCGCAAAAACCTGTCAGTCAGTGTTCCATACCCACTGAGAATACTCTCGTTAGGCTCATTTCTCTAATATTTTCCCTATATTAAATCCATTCATTTCTTCATTGATGTGTAATAGCAGCTCTTTTTTTGCATCCCTGGAAATGATTTAAGATCTCTTCTTCATTTGAATAGGTTACTTCCTGGTTCACATGAAGAGAGTTCTTTGTACTGTGTGTTTGTGTGTACACACACACAGCAGCTCCCCTGCTCGCTAGGCTTGTCAACCCCTTTCCCTAACCCTCCTTAGACCTCACCAATTCCTCCCATACTCCCCATAGACCTCACCAACCCTGTCCCCTTACAGGATTGACAATGTCACTTGAAAATAGGAATCAACAAAAAAATGGCTGCCAATTATGTTTAATTTTTTGGAGCTCAAATGATGGATTATTTAACATCTTCAGCATGTTCTTCCTGGTATTTTTGCAGAAGTAGATGTCTGAATGCTTTGGAGCAGTGCATTTCCTACATGCTATAACACTTTCTTTTACTTTAGTTTGCTTTGTGAACATTTAAAGATCTTTTCTCTGTGTAGTTTTCCATAGATTTTGATAGGAAGATGTGTGTGCACTTTAGATAGATTAAACCAGTACTGTCATAGAAGAAATACACCAGAGGGCAGCACTAGTCCCTATAAAAGGAAACTCTGGGTTTTTATAAAGATTGAGGTTGTGTATCTAGCATGTTTTTCTTCACCTTTCTTATTAAATTGGATTTTGATTCATCACTGCTCAGCTGGTGGAGATTACAAAACTGAATGGGTTCTATGGATATTGAGAAGCAATAATTTGTCAAATGAGATGGAGACATTGACCTGATTCACAGGACACAGTAAAGCAAACTATAGCTTACCAGGACTACACAAACGTGGGTGACAGGGCGGGGGGGGGGAGAGATTGTAGCTACTTTCCTATTCTCTGCTCCTTTTTGCTGCCATGTTGTTTTGAACCAAGCCAAGGTTCGGATTAGCATGTTGTCAGATCTGGGATTCGTGGTTAGGCCCTCTCCTCACTAACCATGAGCTATAGAATTCAAGACAGATGCAGGAACCAATTTTACAGCTGTCCCATTTGTTGCATTCAGTACAGGGCCTCTCAGAGTCAGATAATGTCAGGCTTCGGGGAAGTGGCTTCCTCCCTCCCTTTAGCCGTGGATAAGCAGAACAAAGCAAAAATAGTCTCTTACCATTTAAAGAGATTTTAATGATCACAGCGAAAGAACAAAGAGCCCATTCTCGGAGTAAAGGTGCTCCTTATTAAGGTTTACACCCACTTCCCCTAGAGTCACCCTTGTCACTTCCTCGTCTTGCAACCTGATTTCGCAACCACTGTGCCTTCTGTGCAGCTACCTTATCTAATCTCTGTGATCTTGAACTGATCGGCTGGACACTTCCCAGCAAACCGGATTCTGTTAACTCTCTCTCTTTCTCAGTTCTTCTCCTAGCTGTTCACCATCCAGCTCTTCCCAACTTTTGCCTTCTGAACTGTTTTCCTCTGCGAACCACTGTTCCAAATCTTTACTGTCTCACTGCTCCTGGGAAGATCAGGATCCTGATCAGGAGAAGGGGAAGGGGTAGGCTCCTACCATTCCTCATCTGTGCAGCCCTCCTCAGCACAGTCCCTGACAGATAAGAACTACCAACAGTGGGAAGGTTCAAATTAACCATATGAGAACCTGGAACTGATTAGACAACTGGGGCAAGTGGCGTTGAACATTAAGTCAGCAGTCCAGCTCACAGAATGAGAATGAATCCTTATCAAACAAGCCAGTAGGGAAAATAAAACCAGGATATTCAGCAGGAAGAGTAGGCACTGCAACCATTACAATAACAACAGCAACAAAAATCCTCTTTGACCTTTCAGAACAAGGAGTAGAAAGGAAAGCTCATCTACTGCAGATGAATTTGTAAATCTGTAGTTCAAGAACACCTAATGATACCAAGTATAATAGCTGATTAAACCTTAATTAAGCTGTGCTAATTTCTAGCAATGCACAAAAAAGAACTTGTATAATTTATTACATAGTAAGGCTCTATAGAGCTATTGCCATGGTAACAAGGGCAGAAAGGAACCAGCATCAGTGGAAAACTGCTAGTTTCCTGTTGGCTGCTGTATCCTTAACAGGAAACGATGGTATGAAAAGAATGAGGGCTTATCTTTAATTTAGTGGAAAGTTTATTTTGTTAATCTTCGAAAACGTAGTGCAGGCTATATCTTCTCAACATTTCTAAGAAGTAATAGCTACAATATATTACACTATCTATGATTTTCTGCTTTTATATTATGTGTGTATAAATGTGTGTGTGGAACCGCCAGAAGGCCCTCAGCACTGGACCGCAGTGTCTGGGCAGAACGATGGGGGTGGAGATGCTCCTTCAGGTAATACTGGACCGAGGCCGTTTAGGGCTTTAAAGGTCAGCACCAACACTTTGAATTGTGCTCGGAAACGTACTGGGAGCCAATGTAGGTCTTTCAAGACTGGTGTTATGTGGTCTCAGTGGCCACTCCCAGTCACCAGTCTAGCTGCTGCATTCTGGATTAGTTGTAGTTTCCAGGTCACCTTCAAAGGTAGCCCCACATAGAGCGCATTGCAGTAGTCCAAGTGCGAGATAACCAGAGCATGCACCACTCCCGTGAGACAGTCCGCGGGCAGATAGGGTCTCAGCCTGCATACCAAATGGAGCTGGTAAACAGCTGCTGTGGATACAGAATTGACCTGCGCCTCAATAGACAGTTGTGAGTCCAAAATGACTCCCAGGCTGCGCACCTGGTCCTTCAGGGGCACAGTTACTCCATTCAGGACCAGGGAGTCCTCCACACCTGCCCACCTCCTCTCCCCCCAAAACAGCAATTCTGTCTTGTCAGGATTCAACCTCAATCTGTTAGCCGCCATCCATCCTCCAACCGCCTCCAGACACTCACACAGGACCGTCACCTCCTTCACTGGTTCTGATTTGAAAGAGAGGTAGAGCTGGGTATCATCCGCATATTGATGAACACCCAGCTCAAACCCCCTGGTGATCTCTCCCAGTGGCTGCATGTAGATGTTGAAAAGCATGGGGGAGAGGACAGAACCCTGAGGCACCCCACAAGTGAGAGCCCAGGGGTCTGAACACTCATCCCCCCCCCACCACTTTCTGAACACGGCCTAGGAGGAAGGACCGGAACCACTGTATAACAGTGCCCCCAGCTCCCAACCCCTCTAGACGGTCCAGAAGGATGTTATGGTCGATGTTATCAAAAGCCGCTGAGAGATCCAGCAGAACTAGGAAACAGCTCTTACCTCTGTCCCTAGCCTGCCGGAGATCATCGACCAGTGCGACCAAGGCAGTTTCAGTCCCATGATGAGGCCTGAATCCCGACTGGAAGGGATCCAGATGGTCCACTTCTTCCAGGCTTGCCTGGAGTTGTTCAGCAACCACTCGCTCAATCACCTTGCCCAAGAATGGAAGATTTGAGACTGGGTGATATTGGCCACATCTAAAGATGGTTTTTTAAGAAGCGGTTTGATAACCGCCTCTTTCAGCAGGTCTGGGAAGGCTCCCTCACAGAGAGAAGCATTCACCACCCCGTGAAGCCCATCGCCCAGCCCTTCCCGGCTAGCTTTTATAAGCCAGGATGGGCAAGGATCAAAGAGACACGTGGTTGGTTTCACTCGTCCAAGCAGCCTGTCCACATCCTTGGAGGTAACAGATTGGAATTGATCCCACTCAACTTGACTAGACAGAACTCTAGCACTCTCCCGCCCCGGCCCTGCTCCCACGGTGGAGTCTACCTGTTCCTGAATCTGAGCGACTTTATCTGCAATAAACTTTGCAAAATCATCGCATGAGATCATGTAGCCTGTACTGAAGCCTCCAGAGGGGTGCGATTGAGGCTCCTAGCCCCCCCCTTGCAAATGAGCATCCTTGCAAACTGGATCCTTGACCCAGGTGAAATAAAGCCTAGTTCTGCCCCTGAGTAGAGGCTTGAGCAGGGCACCACTCTCACTTCACAACTATGATCCGTTCCTTTATCTGTATAGCAGCTAATGGAGTCTGGTTGGTGTGGTGAGCTGTTTGAAATACAGCTCATAATGCCCATAATGTTTCAACTTTTCATTACACTAATACATTTTTAAAAGAGAGAGTTTGAGGTGACATGACATGAAAATAAGATGTGTTCATGCTTCAGGGGGTACCCTCAAGGCCTACGGTCTCAGTCCAAGGAGGTAAAAGACATTTGCCAAAACACATAGGGAAGCAGGGTTCAAGTTATTGCATCATCACAACAAGCCAAGATCTAGCATCTCACAAAATGGGCTGTAGCTTCTGAAAGTCATATCCTGAATATTTTTTGGATGTAAGTGACAGACAGAAAATCAGAAGTATTTTTTATTTCTTTTTCTTTCCCCCCTTCTATTCCTCTCCTTCTTCTATCTTCTTTCTTTCTTTCTTTCTTTCTTTCTTTCTTTCTTTCTTTCTTTCTTTCTTTCTTTTTTGGTTTCCTTGGTGTCCTCTACTCTGGATCATTATGAGCATTATACACACATGAAAGTGATGGATGGTTGCTCAAGGATCCTGGGTGAAAAGCGGGAAAGGAAAGATCTCCCAGGGTGGGAGACTGGGAGAAAAAAGAAAGAAAGAAAGAAAGAAAGAAAGAAAGAAAGAAAGAAAGAAAAAACGTCATGCTCTTGAAATAAATACTTTTTTTAGACTTTAAGCTGCTTCAAGGACACCCACAGACTTGTGGCTCTAAACTTACACTTTATGCATCCCTCCCTGGGCCCACTTATGTCACTTGTTACCAGGTTTGAAAAACATATTTTATAGGGATTACATCACAGATTCATATCTTTCCATCATTCCCGCTAGAATTGAACTAATTAGAATTGAGTTTAACAGAAAGGAATGAAATCCCAGTGTAATGGAACTGTAGCAGCCAAGACTGAAATTACAATTAACCCAACCCAATTAATAACCCAATTAAATTTCAGGTTTAGCAATGAAGCTGAGATGAATATTTGAAATTTTCATATGTCAAGTACCTGTTTTAAAATAATAGTGCAGCTTGGCATACAAATTCCTTCCTCTCTGATTTAGTTAGCTTCAGAAATCCAATATTCAAATCATCTGTATGATATGCACTGGAATATATTGTTTAGATAATTGCTGTTAAATGGCCTGGCAACATAATATTATTCTACAGCTTACCAGAAAATCAAGCAAGAGAATTGGCTCAAGGACAGTTTTTTTTTTAAGGGGGCCAGTTACTAATATGAAGACTCTGGTTAAGATTTGGGCTGCAGTTCTGTACAAACGTACCTGGAAGTAGGTTCCATTGAATAAATGAGGTTTACTGTTGAGCAGATGTTTACAAGACTCCACTGTCAGTTGCTTAATATCTACCGGATGCTTAGTAAATAAAGTATAGTCTTTTGGATACAGAATGTCCTCAAACTTTTTTGAAAAACATTTCTGTGCAGCTCTGCTTGATTCTAGAAGTATCCTCTAGGTGCTGACTTCACTCAGAAAGAACAAAACTCTGAGTAATTCTGTTAAATTATTACACCTAGTCAGGTTTGCCATATTTTGAAGAGCAAAAAAGAGGACACATTTGCCAGCTTATACTTTTAACTATGGATTGCTATGATGAGACTCATTTTACATACCTATGAAAAAGAGTCCGTGTCCTGGAAAAAGAGGACATATGGCAACCCTAAAACAAACAAATGGTATTGCCCTCACCTGGACTAATGTGACCTCCCCCTGTCTTTTCCTCCACAATGGACTGATCCATTGATTCTGAGCTTGAACTGAAAAGACTGAACAGTCCTTCTCTTCACTGTGCAGTGATTGGGAAGAGAGGGCTGTCTTTTGGATTAGAAATATTATCAGAGGTTATGCTAGCCAGTTCAGTGAGATTGTGCTTTGGGAGTTTTTGTGTGTCAGCAAGATGTTTCTCGCAGTTCTTTTGAATCTGAGGAAAGTGGAATGAGCACCTCACTGGATGGAAAAGTTTTAGAAAGCACAGCAAAGAAGCCTTAGCAGAAGGTAAATGCTTCCAAATTCTTGTGAGATGTAAGTGTGCAATGAGAGAGCACAATACTTTCAGGAGAAAAATATGTGGGCAGGGGAGATGGGGTGACTCCATATGCCAAGCAGACAGCAAGAACAGAATATGCCTGTTTGCAGTTGGCGTGGCTTCTTGTCTTTGTCATGAGATATATTATACTGAATATATGTACTGTATTAATAATGCTTGTCATTCATTGGGTTGAATTCTAATTTCTTTTTGAACTGTTCTTAGTGTGTGCTTTGCTTTTATGGTATTCCTTTGAATATATTTTACATGGAAAAACGTTTCCCATATTACATCACAGTCAATCTTAAATTACTGTGAAACAAAGAAGTGAAAACCATGACTATGCCTTATGCATAGGCTACACTAGTGAAATATCTCAGTGGGGCAGAGAAATTGTTTCTTGTAGGTGGGGGGTGTAACTCTAAAAGCTGCTGCATCATTTAAAAATAAATAGATTTGTTGCTGAGTCTATTTGCATCTCAGAATAAACCTATATGTCTACAAATTGCTATAGGAGAATTTGCTGCTTTAGGGCCCCTTTGCTTTTTTCACTAGTAACTCATATATTTGTATTTTTACTATATTTTGTTGAACTTTATTGTTGCCCTACCTGAACATTTAGGAGAGACGGGATGTAAATATTTTAAAATAAATAAATACAGTAGTGAATATCTCTGTGAAAATCTTTTAGTTTCCGTACGCTACCCACACATTACATTGGTTGTAGTTTTTGGCAAACATGTATTATTCAAACTCATTAGAGCCTATGATGACCCGATATATATATCTGCAGAGACATTTAAACTGCATAAACATATTAGTCATATGTGAAATTGGCAACATTGTGTTGGTCACAGCTGCCTAGGAGACATGGTTTTGAAGGCCAGTGCATAATCTGTCTCCTCGTTCATCCCCTCATCCAGAAAAATGCTATTGAGAAGTAATATTAAGTAAATATAAAGAGCTTGCGGGGGAAATAAAGTACAAAGAAACAGAAATTGTGCAAGGAATAAAAAATCTCCTTTGTGAAACAATTTGGATTTCATTGTTCCCTTGGAAAATCTTGTGATACTTCATAGGAATTTAGAAAAAAAAGTTAAGCTTGCTTGCATGAGCTTTGCTCTCAAATTCCTGATTACCTGTCAGAAAATAATGTCCAGATTTCCTGCTGCTGCAGCTTGGGATTTACCTGTTAAGTTTCAGCACCTAGGTTGTCTCTCACATGCGGCTTTTGTTCATCCTCAAAATAATTTTAGTGCAGTGTTTGAGAGGCTGGAGGTAGACTAATGTACCCCATCCCTAACCCCACCCCACCCCAAGTTGGTAGAGCACTCCTTGTTCATGGTATCCATAAATGTTTCTTTTATCCATTACCAACTTTAGTCAAACAGGTCATTAGGATTTTAATGCTTCAGAAGCCTGCAAAATTTCTTTGGTGAGACTGGAAAAATTATCATGTACACCACAGACAATGCTGGCTCTAAAGGTGTTCTAAAGACTGTTATTTGTCTTCAGCCTTGCAGGCCAGTATTGCTCAGGGATATGTACACTCATTTATTCTCCCTCCTCTCCCCAGAAAACTACCTCTGAACAATCAGGTTTTGCTTGTTTATTTTCAATGCTTCAACAGGAAATCTAGCATGTAATTTTAGATGAAAAACCATAACTTGAAAGGGGTAGTACAAGCAATAGAGGTGTTGAAGAAGCCTCCAGGAAGGGCAGGCGGAACAGTACAGTTTAGTGCACCTTCCACCACACTGGTCTGGTTGTCATTCCACTTTGGCATGCAGAGAATTTGAACTCAGAGCTTGTGTTTTTGCAGAGCTTCCCTCTCCATCCTATGGCCTTCCAAAATGTTTTTTTTTTGGGGGGGGTGTTATTGGGTTGTTTTTGATTTTATTCTGATTATGTATTCTGTGATTTTATTTTCTGATTTTATCCTTTGAACTGTCCTAGGACCTGCAGGTATAGGATGGTATATACATTTAAAAAACAAATAACAAAATTTAGGAAGGAAAAATGAATGCAGCTAGACCCACTCCCCCAAATTAGGAGTCTTTTGCCGATGGTTGCTGTTTTTGTTTGTTTGTCTGTTTACTTCCTGCTGCCTTTTTTGCCTTTCTACTTATTTGCCTTCTTTCCTCCAGAAATAATCACATTCCTTGCTATCTTCTAATGAGAAGCAAGGAATTTCAGAGTCCTCTGATATGCCAAGGATTCTGAGAAAGTTCCAGGATTGAAAGCTAACTGAGCATTGTAGTTGATGGTTGAAACAATTCTGTACCTGTCTCTTACTCTGGTTGATTCAGGGGGGCCCCCCAACTTTGGTGGTTTCACGCCCAAGGGTGCATTAACACAGAACCCATCCCTGTTTGTCTTTCCTTTAAAAAAAAAGATGTCACAGTGTTTGTTTCCTGATTAGTCTTGTTTCCCTGTATTTCTGGTTGGGAGTGCTAAACCAGACATGCCTATTAGTAGAGAGGGGGAGACAGGCTGCTTTCATCTTTCCTTTGCTAAATACACGCCATAGTAAATTTAGATTGTCTGTGCAGGTGTTGTCCCAGAGAGACTGTAATAATACTACAGATGGGCAGTGCATGGCTGCTCCACAACGAACATGGTATTTATTTATTAATTAAATTTCTATCACTCCTTTCTCCCTATGGAAGCCCAAATTGTTGATGCTTCCTCCAGTGATTTGTAAACATCTTGTGCTGGATAGTGTTCATTTACTGCCCAGATGCAAATATCTAACAGGGACTTAGATGTCAATCAGTTGGTGCCTTTTGTAAATGACAGGAATAACTTGGCACCAATCGACACAACACAAGCATATACATGCACATGACACATGCACTTGGGTGGATTTGCCTGTATAATTGTACTGTGTCACAATTTGCATAACTAATTGATCCAGATTACCCAAGGTGCCAAACAGGATAGTGGATTCCCCCAAGGATCTGGTGGTAGTTAACTTATCCATAAACTTTCTAAAGTCAAGTCAGATTGTGAAAAGCTCTAAAGGACTCTTCTGAGGTGGCTGGCTGTAGAGGAAAATAGGCGAGTTTCAAAGGTTGTTTTTGGCCCACTTTTCAACGCTTTCGCGTTCCCAGAATGCAGGGAGTGAATTTCAAGTAAACAATTTTAACAAACAGGTAAAGCAAGTGGACCATGTAACAAAATATTACTATGTAGTCAATCTTGATTTTAGACCAACCAGGGCCGCTTGGCATATTTTGAATGAGTCCTGTGGGAGTGTGGCATAACACGAAATAGCTGCCATAATGAAAAGAGACAGGACCACAATGTGGTGTGGGTATGTGTCTCCTCACCCTCCCACCAAACAATGTAAAAAAAGCACCTTCATCAACCACCACTATGCTTGTTCACAGAGGAAGGATCTTTATGCCTCTTCTCTGCTCAGAACAGAACAGAACAGGGAGGAAGGGTTCCAATCCTGCCACCCAGTGAAATATGAGCATGTTTAAGGAGTGGTGGTAGGGTTCAGTGTAGAAGAGGCCAATGCAGTGCAGCAGGAAGTCTCCAGTGCATTGTTGTATTTTGAAGGGCTATTTACTGATACCTTTTGGGGGGTACCATTGAACATACTGGTAGGCACATTGGCACCCATGGGTGTCATAATAGTGATCCCTGTTTTAAATTGTGCTTTGGAGAGCCAGCTACATGAGGAGGGTTGGGTTAGTACAGTCATACCTCGGGTTGAATGTGAATGAGTGCTTTTGGGTTGCGCTCCGCGGCAACCCAGAAGTAACAGAGTGCCTTACTTCTGGGTTTCGCCGCTCACGCATGTGCAGACGCTCAAAATGACGTCATGCACAGAAGCGGCAAAACGCAACCCGTGCCATCGCGTCTTACGTCCCATTCAGGATGCGAGCGGGACTCCGGAATGGATCCCGTTCGCATCCCGAGGTACCATTGTATTGCACTCTTACAGTAAGAAAGGCTCAAAGGATATTCCTATGCTGAACCACAGCCTGTGTGCAAAGACATCGAAGTGTTCAAGAGTCAAATTGATCTTCAGTGACATGTAGCTGACCTGGAATTGTTGGCATTTGAAGACTTTGCGAAAAAATGGGGGGGGGGGAGTGTGGGGAAATGGCATACAATGTAAGAGTTAAGAAGCCTCACCTCAGTCTTATGTCTGAGTTTGTGGCCTCAGCAGCAGCATGCTTAAAAATAAAATCTGCTAGAATTCTTGGTTTCCAGATGTTCTTCTAATATCCTACACACAGCCAGTTTAAAGCACAATGTAGATCCATCCTGAAGTGACCCTTTCGAACAATGAAACAACCATAAAACACAAGTGAAACATTCACCCTAAAATTGGAACCAGATGTCAAACTAGCAGGTTTCAGAGACACTGTAGAAATCCGATATATATGTCCAGGATTTGTGGTAAAGGGGAGAGAAGGGAACCTATATAGAAATGTATTATCAAATTGTTAGACCCTTGAAATATAGCAAGAAATAAAATAAAATTATATGTGTAAAATGCAATAAAATTAAATTATAGAATAGAATAATGAAATTGTGTAATGAGAGGAAGTTATCATCTAGACTCAACAAAAAGGTAGAAACTTCTGCGTTTAGGTACAAACTACATGTGATGCTCAGCTGTGTGCAGTTTGCCCCCAATTTTGGGGTGTTTAAGGCCTGTGACTTGAAGCCCTTAAAATCCTTTTTCTTTCTAAGGTTAATACATATCAACATATGGACATTCCCTGTTTCAGAGTGGAATGTCCATGCATTTGAATACATAGAACCTCGGTGGTATATAAATTTGAGGGTAACATCCAAGATTGTGTAGGTAGATCTCTCTTCCCTCCAGCAGCCCTGTGTTACCCTGTGGCACCCACTAATTTATACAGAATTATTTGAAAATGTATAAAAATTCCTTCCAGTAGCACCTTAGAGACCAACTAAGTTTGTTATTGGTATGAGCTTTCGTGTTCATGCACACTTCTTCAGATACCATGCACACAGAAGCTCATACCGATAACAAACTTAGTTGGTCTCTAAGGTGCTGCTGGAAGGGATTTTTTTATTTTGTTTTGACTACAGCAGACCAACATGGCTACCTACCTGTAACTTGAAAATGTATGACATGTTTGATGTAAAAAGTCATCTGGTTTGCCCCTGAAATGAATCTAAATAAACCCTAAAACCTGAAATATTGACTACAAACTTTAGAAAGTCTTTTGGTGTTTGTTTATGGTGCTAAACTGCAGTTTATTTTAACCACGATGTGCATGAACTGCAGGTTGGGGCACACATCTCAAAACAATCCCAGTTCCCTTAGTCAGTGGGGGAACAAGCCACCAAGTGACTGGTTTAGAGCTTCATCTGAACCTGCACTTGTGATTCATCTCTTGACTTCAGATTGTGATTTATTTAGAGAGGAACAAACCACGAGCAATGGTTTGAACGTAATGCTAAACCAATCACTCTGTGGTTTGTTTCTCCACTTTGGAAAGAGTAAGGCAAAAAGCAGGAGAGCTTGAGGTGGTAATAACAAACCACACAGCTTTGCTTTTCATTAGATGACTAGTGTATATCTGTTTTCAGGAATGGGAGCCCTTGTCTTCCAAGTATTATCCCTGTATCCTAATATGTTTACCAGCCTTTATTGTGGTGATTACTCTGTATTTCACAAAAAACAGCCCATGTATCAAACAAACTTAATAAATGGCTCATCACAGGGCAGTTGGTAGAATATTCTATTCCCCCCCATGTTTTGTTTAACCAGTGATAGCAGACTAAGGAAAACTGAGAGCGAGACATAGCCGTAAAGTAAGAATTCCAAAGTTAGAAGAGGTAATGTTTGAAGAAGGCATCATGTGAATTTCAGATGGAGGGGAATTACCTGCAGCTTTGGGGATTTTTTTTTTTTAATAAAGCCATGCTGTAAACATTAGGCTGCTCTGCTATGTAAGGTGTTCCATTAACATTCCAAGGGTCATAAAATACCCACACAGCACAAAGGCAGGTTGTTTTAATAGTGTTTTGCTCCTGAGAGAGTATTTAATACCATAGTGACATATACAGAAATGGGGTACTGTTAAATATTTTACTAGTTCTAGTTGTCAAAATGGAATGGTTCATTATTGTGAGAAAGGGAATTGCTTTCTTACTGTAAGAGGAACACAGCATTAAAATTAATTCTTTGTCAAATGATAGGAAAGAGTTATTGAGATAGGAGGGCTGAACCCAGCTGTTGAACTGTAATACTCAAAAAATGTGTCCCTTTGGCCAAGAGAAAATATCTGTTCATAATTAGCTGTCCTTCTGCCAGATCCATTGGCAGTGAAGAAATCCTGGTGGGTGCCTGATAATGTGTATCTGCTTTCCAATGGTTGTTCTCTTGGAAAGGAGCAGAAAAATGAGGTCAGAAGTACTTACGCTTAACACAGAGGGAAAACATCCATCTGATCAGGGTGTAGTTCCAATAGTTCTTGCAGCCTACAAGTTTGGTGAAGAAAGGAAGGGTGGAAAGTATAGTTGTGTACTTTGTGTACCCCTAGACAGAAATACTACAGACATTTTCTTGGGAATAAGACATTTTGGAGTAAACTGGCATGGCATTATTCGTTTGGTCCTCAAGCTGGGATTGCATACTTTAAGTGTAACCTAGAGAAAGTCAAGACTATGTCCTGGTCTGCAGGAAGGAAACCACAGCTGCTTTGTTCTCCCACAAGCTGCTAACAAACACAAACCATGATGATAGCTTTTGGTTAGTCAGAAAGAGAGTAACATGGGTAAGGCTGGCTATGGCTATCTCATACCTTACCACATAGAAACTACTCCTTGAGTAATACTGTATTGCAAACAAAAGTACATTTCAATTTTTGCTACAAAATTCTACAATGCAACTTTTGCCCGGACGAATAAGGAAGAGAGCCTTATTTGTAAAGAATTTCGAATGACTAGCCCGAACTGTTTCTTAACAACTTTGATGTTGCTTGTCTGCAGCCGTGCATGTTGTTGTTTAGTCGTTTAGTCGTGTCTGACTCTTTGTGACCCCATGGGCCAGAGCACGCCAGGCACTCCTGTCTTCCACTGCCTCCCGCAGTTGGGTCAGACTCATGTTTGTAGCTTCGAGAACACTGTCCAACCATCTCGTCCTCTGTCGTCCCCTTCTCCTTGTGCCCTCCATCTTTCCCAGCATCAGGGTCTTTTCCAGGGAGTCTTCTCTTCTCATGAGGTGGCCAAAGTATTGGAGCCTCAGCTTCAGGATCTGTCCTTCCAGTGAGCACTCAGGGCTGATTTCCTTTAGAATGGATACGTTTGATCTTCTTGCAGTCCATGGGACTCTCAAGAGTCTCCTCCAGCACCAAAATTCAAAAGCATCAATTCTTCGGCAATCAGCCTTCTTTATGGTCCAGCTCTCACTTCCATACATCACTACTGGGAAAACCATGGCTTTAACTATACGATGTACGTGCATGTACGCCTCCCCAAAGATGTCGTAAAACGCTGTTATTAGTCCCCCCCCACAAAAAAAATAAACTTCTGCAGCTAAGGGAGGCTAGTGTTTTTGTTTGTATGATCCCTAAGCACCTCTGATTTTGGGTTAACTAGCCTGTTAAGTAAAGACAGGTTTCTGCAGGAAACCAGACAATGAATGATTCAGTGGAATTAAGTTCTAGAATGAGATGACACTAGTTCTCTTGACTCCGAGTTTATCATTTTAATTCTGCACAGTTTCCAAACACACATACCTTTTTACAAAACAGTTTTACTGTACTGTATGTTTCTTCATTCTGTTAAATTCTGCAGTTCATGGTTATGCAAGTATTAGCAAGTGCAGCCACTCAATCTATT
Source organism: Podarcis vaucheri (assembly GCF_965113315.1). Classification (NCBI taxonomy): domain Eukaryota; kingdom Metazoa; phylum Chordata; class Lepidosauria; order Squamata; family Lacertidae; genus Podarcis; species Podarcis vaucheri. The sequence continues at coordinate 52,415,091 of NC_138763.1, read as the reverse complement.
TTGCTTTTAATTTGATTTGTTCAATATGTTTAGACAGCTCTCAGATACTTGATATTTTCCTAATTTGCCAGTGGAGAGACTAGGGCTGCAATGAAGTCTCAGTTAGTATCATTAACTTATAATGCTGTCATTCTGTGTAATTCTCTTGCTAATGCTAACCTTTGCCTCAAGTGAGAGGACACAACAGAGAACAATCTGTTGGTATTCTGCCATAGATGATCATTTAATTGAAGGCAGCTATGAACCTATAGTTTAGTGCTTCCTTTCTTTCACTTCAAAGTTACTTATTCAATGCATGTTTACTTGGAAGGACTTGGACCCTAGTAAGAATGCTGAAGATTATAGCCTTAGTCCAGTAATACATCTTCAGTAATACATCTTCACAAAAGGAACTTGGCATTCCCAATTAATACGGGCACTTACTTGATGCCCTTTTGAGTGCAGTTCGTCAGACACCGACATTTTGTTCCTTTGGACCTGAGCTCCCTGATGTGGTCCCTGTGGGCACCATGACACCCTCAAACATGCCCCTTGGCACCCACTATGGCCTCCTGCCACTCCTCATTTTTAAAGATTTTTTAAAATAAAAAAACCCACACAATTTATTTTTGTTTGGTTGAGAGTGTTTCCTGTTAGGGAAGGGTGGGTGTGACAGAGCATAGATGTTTTGTTATTGTTTGCTGGGGGTGGTGAACCCGAACGTCATCAGTTTTTCTTCCATGAAACAGGTATTTTGTGGGGCCTACCACAGTTCGCTAGATTTTCAAATGTGCCCTTGAGCCCCGAAAAGCTGGAGACCCCTGCTTGAGATGCTTTGCCAATTCATGGTTGTTCCAGAAGACTTTTCATTGCTATAGTCTTCCTAGACCTTCTTGCTTTAGTGTTATTACCTCAACTATTGATGTTGTTTTTTTGCTGGTATTTGATTTTTCTGTAATGTTATGTTGGATTTGTTTCTATGTGTTGTGTGACTTATGTGAGCTGCTTTTAATTCACTACTTTGTGAAAAAGTGGGATACAAGTTGTTAAATAATATAAATGGAATAACTTTTAAGTCTACTCAGTCTCATATCAATTTATCTAGGAGACTTGGGTGACTAAGAGTATTTGGATTTAGTAATGAGATTAAAAAGCATTTATCACCTCTAGACTGCAACTTTAAATCCAATTCAGGCCAACAATACAGTATATTGAATGCTTACCTTCTTGTACACCCAGTTAATGGTCAGTGTAAATTAAATTAAAGTGTCAATTCCAGTTTTTCACAGGGGCTATATGTCTCCTAAGAGTCAAGGCTAATAGCAGTGGAAAGGAAAGAGAAATACTGGGTACTGACCTCTTGCTATTAAAACAAGCAAATGGTCCCTTTGGGGCAAAGCTGAAATGGAGTAGTGAGGAATGTGAGTTTATATATTGGCATACATGTGTTCAGAATTTATTTACTTATGTATTTAATATATTGGTCACTTTTTCTTGCCAAATGCAACCCAAAACAATTTACAACCAAGCAGTATCATACATAGGCTATAATGAATATGTGTGGTATGGGTCAGGTCACATTTTCTTGAATTTGTATTTCTGCAGGCAGGGGACAAGCATTACCATCCAAGCTGTGCACGATGCAGCAGATGCAATCAGATGTTCACAGAAGGAGAAGAAATGTACCTGCAAGGTAAGGACAAAACTATTTTTTAAGTTTGGGAGCTGCTTTGAGCATATGAAAAAGCAGAATCAAATTGATGTAAATAAATAAAATAAACCTGTCAGGGGATGGTTAGCTGCTTGTGCTTAAAATTGTGCCCCTTCAGAGTTTGTGCGACCCCACAAACCTCTGTGTGTGACAGAGCTCCTCAGACATGTCTGCTCTAGTCACTGGTAGAGTCTGACAGTGGCTGTCTGCGGAAGCGCTTCCAGCAAAGAAGTTCCTTAACGGAAACGCGTCTCCTGGACTCACGACGTGGCAGCTTCCGGCGAAGCATGGGTCTCCCTGCAGTAGCTTCTGACACCTCCCCGCTATTTTCGCTCGAAGTGTCTCTCACCCCTTTCTCTTCCCTGCTGCTTCCTGCCTGGGCTGCTGCGTCTCTCTCAGCATTACTGAGATCCTCCTCCAGAGACCCCGCGCTCCCCCTGCTGGTCCCTGCTTTGGCTGTTGACTCTCTCCCAGTCTCTGGGAGCCTTACCACTTCCCTTTCCTCCGATGTCAGTTCCCTGACATCCACCTCCCCTCCAGGGCCCCCCTCTCCCCCGCCCCTACTTTCTCCTCTGGGCGGTGAGGAGCTGAAACCCCTAAAAGAATCCTCTTCATCTTCAGACGTCTCGAACAATTCCCTCCATCGGTCTTCGTTCCGACTCGCTGAATCCTCCTCCACCTCGGAATCAGCGAACCCCTCCAACTCTTCTTCGTCGTCGGTGGTGGCGAAGTATTCCCTCCGGAACCTTGCCACTGGCTGGGGTTTTCTAGGGAATCTCTGATGAAAAGTTTCAATCAAAACCTCGTCATCTACCTCCTCTGCCCTGACCCAGGTGTTTTCCGACTCCGGCTCCCCTTCCCACATTACCAAATACTCTACTTGCTCTCCCCTCCACCTGGAATCGAGAATCTCCGCTACATGGTAGCTGTGTTCTTTTTCCTCCATAGCTGGTCCCCTATTGACCCTCCCCTCTCTGTCCCCTATATACAGTGACAGCAATGATCTGTGGAACACTGGGTGCAACTTCATGTGGTTCGGTAACCGGAGTCTGAAAGCCACTGGGTTGACCTGTTGCGTGACTTCAAATGGGCCCAGTCTTTTGGGTCTTAACTTCTTACAACCTCCTTTAAATGGTAACCCTTGGGTGGACAGCCACACCTGGTCCCCCACCCTAATGCTTTCCCCTTCCCTTCTGGTTTTGTCTGCCTGCCTCTTATATTCCTCCTTCGCCCTGTTTAAATTAAGTTGGAGCTGGCGATGGATCGCTTCCATTTCTTCAACGAACTGTTCTGCGGCAGGAACGCTCCAGTTCTCCCCCTCCCCCCCTGGGAAGGCTCGGGGATGACACCCGTGATTGGCCAAAAAAGGGCTCATCCCCGTGGACACGTTCTCTGCATTGTTATAGGCAAATTCTGCCAACGCCAGCTTCTCCACCCAATCATTCTCTCTGTCATTGACATAACACCTCAAATATTGCTGGAGGACACCATTAGCTCTTTCCGCCTGCCCATTGGTTTCTGGATGACGGGCAGTGGAAAAATTCACCTCTACGTGCAATAAGCTCATGAGCTTCCTCCAGAACCTGGAAGTAAATTGTTTCCCTCGGTCCGAAACCACCCTCAAGGGGGCACCATGCAACCTAAACACATTTTCCACAAACAATTTAGCGGTTTCTTCTGCTGTGACCGCATGTGAGCAGGCTATAAAGTGGGCCATCTTGGTTAACAGGTCTACCACAACCATAATGGCTGTCTTCCCTTTGGACCTGGGCAGATCAGTCATGAAATCTATTGCCACTGCCTCCCATGGTCTTTCCGGCGTGGGTAGTGGTTCTAATAAACCTGCCGGTGCCCGCCTCTCCCCCTTGGCTCGTTGACATCGGTCACACCCTCTCACATATTCACGCACATCTTCCCTGACCTTGGGCCACCAGAATTCCCTGGTAACCAGCCACATGGTTTTGTGTTGCCCAAAATGCCCTGCTGTGGGGCTATCGTGCAGTTGCTTGAGTACCTTTTCCCTCAATTCCCCTTCAGGTATGTATAACGCTCCCTTGTAGTACAACGCCCCGTTTCTCTCCTCAAAACCCCCGGGTTTGTCTCCCTCCCTCCTGAGACCCCTGAGTTTGTCCTGGGCGTATTCATCCTGCACCGTTCCCTCTACCAGTTCCCTTTGCCCCACCAAAGCCGCCCCACACACCCAGCGGTCCTCGGGAATAACATGGGTCTCTTCGGGTGCACCCTCTCCCTCCAAATATTCAGGTTTGCGTGAGAGAGCGTCCGCCCTAACGTTCTCCGGGCCTGGTACGTAACAAATCTCAAAGTTAAATTTGGAGAACTCCTGGGCCCATCTCAACTGCCTTTGGTTGAGCACTCGCGCAGTTCTCCAATACTCTAGATTCTTATGGTCCGTGCACACTTGCACCTTCTGTTGTGCACCAATTAGTAGGTGCCTCCATCTCCGGAAGGCCTCATAAATCGCAAGAAGTTCCCGGTCGTGCACCGTGTAGTTTTTCTCAGATTTGTTCAGCTTTCGCGAAAAGAAGGCACACGGTCGCCACTCTGACCCCTCCTTCCCCGGCTGCAGAAGAAGCACCGCCCCTATGGCTCTGTCAGAAGCGTCTGTTTCGACCCTCAGCTTTTTTTGTAAATCCACATGTAGAAGTTGTTCGTCAGAGGCGAAGGCCCTTTTCAGTTCCTCAAACGCTCGCTCCGCCTCCCCCGTCCAAACAAACTTCTTTTTGCTGCTGAGACAGTCCGTGATGGGCGCCGTCAGGTGGGCGAAGTTTCGGATGAACTTACGATAAAAGTTTCCAAACCCTAGGAACCTCTGCACATCCTTCTTGGTCTTGGGTGTTTTCCATTCCAGCACCGCTTGAACCTTGCCGGGGTCCATGGCCAACCCCTTGTCTGACAAGCGGTACCCCAGGAATTCCACCTCCTTGGTATGAAACTGACACTTCTCCAGTTTCACCCACAATCTGTTGGCTTGCAGCCTGCTCAACACTTCTCTGACGTCTCTCACATGTTGCTCCTCATTCTCCGAATACACCAACACGTCATCTAAGAAGGCCACGCAATTCTTGTAGAGCAAAGGCCCCAGTACGTGGTTCATAAAGGCTTGAAAACACGCGGAGCCTGTTTGTAATCCAAAAGGCATAACGAGGTATTCAAATGCCCCCAAAGGGGTGAACATGGTGGTCTTCCATTCATCCCCTTTCCTTATACGTATCAGGTTGTACGCCCCCCTTAGGTCCAGCTTTGTAAAAATCTTTCCTTTTCGCACCCTGGTCAAAATATCATCAATCCTGGGCATAGGAAAAGCCGCCGGCTCTGTCACTGCATTTAGGGCCCGAAAGTCACATACCAGCCTCGGCTTGTCCGTGTTTTTTTTATCCACAAAAAACACTGGGCTACCCCCCGCTGCCTTGGACTCTCTGATGAAGCCTCTCTTCAGGTTCTTGTCAATGAACGCTCGCAACTCCTGCATCTCCCTGTCTGACATGGCATACAACTTGCCTACAGGAAGCTGTGCTCCAGGGAGTAAATTGATCTGGCAATCAAAGGGCCTATGCGGGGGTAGTTGGTCCGCTTCCTTCTCGCTGAACACGTCGCTGAGATCAGCATACTGTGGTGGCACCTTCCCCTTCTCCATCACTTCCGTCCCTGCTAGGGTGGCTTGGGCCCCTGCTGACCCCTTTTCCCCCCTGCAGTGCTCCAAGCAATGTGCTGAACCGAAGGAAACCACTCTTTGATGCCAGCCCACCAGCGGATCATGTAGGGCTAGCCAGCTCATTCCCAAAATAATGGGAGCGCCTCCCAAGGTGGCCACATTAAACGCTATCAGTTCTGTGTGCCTTGCCACCCTCATTATCATTGGGACGGTCTGCAAGCTGACGCCTCCTCCCAACAGTTCCCTGCCATCAATCGTGGTCACCTGCAGGGGGTTGCTTAAAGGGATAGTCTGTATCTGGTGCTCAGCAGCAAACTCCTTGCTCATGAAATTGCAGGAGCTGCCTGAGTCCAACAGCGCCTTTATTTTTAGGGGGTGTCCATTTTGCAGCTCTAGAGACACTTCAATCACTAGAGCAGGTCGAGGAGCTTCTGGCACTGGCACTTGGGGAAGGGGCACTTTCACTGCTCTTTGGCCTGGCTGCAGTGCCCTGCTGGCAACCAGGCGTTGGCTTTTACCTGTTCCGTTTCTCCCTGCTCTTCCCCCTCAACAGCTCCCACCATCCCTTGCCATTCCTTCCTCTGGGGGCAGACTCTGGCAAAGTGGCCTGGCTGTTGGCAGAGATAGCATTTCCGGGCTCCCTTTCCCTCCTTCTTCGCCCCCTCACTGGGCTTTGAAACTGCGCGCGCGCGGGCTGTTCCGATTTCCATCGGCTCTGCCGGCGGGAAAGCTGGCTCAGGAATGTCTGGAATGCGTAACTCCTTCCAACGTTCCCCTCTCCCTTCCCGCCTCTCCAAGGCTCTTGCCTCCTGGCGCGCTCCAATGGTCAGCGCAGATTTGGTCAGCTGATCCATAGACCCCGCCCTGGGGCTCCTGGCCAGCTCGTCTTTCACAGCTGAAGAAAGACCTTCTTCAAATAGCATCTGAATGGGTGCCGCCGATAAATCCCACCCCAATCTGTGAATCAGCATGGTAAATTCAGTCCAGTACTCACGGACAGATCTGCTTCCCTGCTTGCAAGCCATTAGCTGTCTGCGTGCCATCCCTTCCTCAATATCGCTGGAAAACATGATATCCATTGCACGAAAGAATTTCATAGTGTCCTTTAGGATATCGTTGTGCGTTGCCATCAGGGGTCGAACCCAGTCACGCGCGCCCTTCTCAAGATGCCCAATTACGAACGCAACTCGCGATTCCTCATCAGGGAACTCATCAAACTGCACATTCAGAGCATATTGCATCTCAGTCCTAAAGGCATGGTAATCCTTGGGGTCCCCCCCAAACTTCTGCACCAATCCTGGTACCTTTCTGGGGAACTGAGTGGTTCTCCCCTTTTTGTCAGCATCCTGAGCCCTTCTCTCCTCGAGCCTCGCCGTCTGCAGCGCAAGTTGGACCTCCAGAGCTTGATACCTTTCTTCCAAGCTTGGACCAGCTCCAACCCCTGCATCTCCGGTTCCGACTGGGTTGCTCATGATGCTTTCTCCTGCACAGGCAGCGTACAGAGACTGTCAGACTGCTGTCAGGGGATGGTTAGCTGCTTGTGCTTAAAATTGTGCCCCTTCAGAGTTTGTGCGACCCCACAAACCTCTGTGTGTGACAGAGCTCCTCAGACATGTCTGCTCTAGTCACTGGTAGAGTCTGACAGTGGCTGTCTGCGGAAGCGCTTCCAGCAAAGAAGTTCCTTAACGGAAACGCGTCTCCTGGACTCACGACGTGGCAGCTTCCGGCGAAGCATGGGTCTCCCTGCAGTAGCTTCTGACACCTCCCCGCTATTTTCGCTCGAAGTGTCTCTCACCCCTTTCTCTTCCCTGCTGCTTCCTGCCTGGGCTGCTGCGTCTCTCTCAGCATTACTGAGATCCTCCTCCAGAGACCCCGCGCTCCCCCTGCTGGTCCCTGCTTTGGCTGTTGACTCTCTCCCAGTCTCTGGGAGCCTTACCACTTCCCTTTCCTCCGATGTCAGTTCCCTGACAAAACCAAAGTGACTGACAAAGATCCACTTCTTTAGTAATTCGTCTTACGGACCTCTATTTATGAACTATGTCTGCTGGAGACTCCCTCTGCCAGAAATATTTGGTGACCCCTCTCCCAGTTTTCATATTCTCCAAATCTTGACTACAGCTCTTGGGTAAGGAGGAGAGAGCTTAACCCTGATAACAGGTTCAGATAACATGCTAGACCAAACACTGGATGACATAAAGGGAACTGAGAAAGGAGCAAAGCAGTTGCAATCTCATCTCCAAGTGCTTGCACTTTCACCCTAATTCACCATTTGGTTTAGCATCATGTACAAATGTGGCTGTTTTCAATTGGGTCATCTCTTATCTGTATGCTTGTTGACACTCGGAAAATGTTTGCAAATGAAAAAAAATGTTAGATGAGCATGTTTCAAGTTACTTAACAAGAAAAGCTGGTGAATATAAATTAAGTTTATAATGAAAAAACTTAGTGCTTATTAGTTATCCCTGCTTAATGTATTAGTTAAGTAGGCTTCCTTCTCATGGAATAATTTGGTAAAATACTGTGTCTTTTCCTGCCTTTCATTTTCACAAGTAAAGGGGCTAAACACTTATTTAAAACAAAGAAAAAGAAATATATATATATAATTAAAACATCCAGTAGCACCTTAAAGGTAAAGGGACCCTTGACCATGAGGTCCAGTCGTGACTGACTTTGAGGTTGTGGCGCTCATCTCGTTTTATTGGCTGATGGAGCCGGCGTACAGCTTCCGGGTCATGTGGCCAGCATGAATAAGCCGCTTCTGGTGAACCAGAGCAGCGCACAGAAATGCCGTTTACCTTCCCACTGGAGTGGTACCTATTTATCTACTTGCACTTTGATGTGCTTTCGAACTGCTAGGTTAGCAGGAGCAGGGACTGAACAATGGGAGCTCACCCCGTTGCGGGGATTCGAACTACCAACCTTCTGATCGGCAAGCCTAAGAGGCTCAGTGGTTTAGACCACAGCGCCACCCACGTCCCTTCAAATTCTTTGGCATCTGAAGAAGTGTGCATGCACATGAAAGTTTATACCCAGAACAAACTTAGTTGGTCTCTAAGGTGCTAGTGGACTTTTTTATTTTTTATTTATATTTCGACTGTGTCAGACCAACACGGCTACCTACCCGAAAGAAAAAGAAAGAAAGCTGAAAGTTCAAGGGAAGAATGAGAGGGTGGGATCCACCTAATAAGCTCCAGCAGACCAAGTCTTGCACAAGGACTTCCACTTGCACAGTAGGGATTCCCTCTTGTCCTCCCACTACACCCCCCTCTGGGTGAGGTCAGGAGAAGACTCAGAATAGGGTGTGTGAGGAAAGGAGATGGAGGGTGGTTCCCACTGGAAAGCTGAAATGCTTGTGCAGATGAAATGATTGGAAGAGTTTGGCACTGAATCCCACCCAGAAACTACCTAAGGAAACTAGACTTATCCTCAGGCCTCCCTGTGACTGTGCCTTTCTTCAATAGTCTGTCTGCACTAGAGTCAGTAAATGTGGTTCCTGGGCTAATACGTGGCTTATTGTAGATTTTCTTGAAGAAGAAGATGTAGTCCAGAGCTACGTGACTGGGGAGTATGCTGGCAGGATAAAGCCCACATTGTGTTTCTTACCTTGGCTGCAAGTTTTGACTAGCTTTGCCTCTGAGCCAATATTCTCATGACATTGGAACCTTTTGGACATGAAAGGGGTGACTTTTCTTCCCCCTGATCCCAAATATGTGTCCTCGTCCTGAAAATGTTTATAATGGAGTGTGCTGATAATAAATGTCATGTGATTATCATCCTTTATTACAGTGCCAAAGGTGGATCTTGTTGTATAAAGGTTCCCCATACTGTTTACTCTGACATTTACTTTGTAAACCTCCTGCTTTTGTTGGGAGAGGATTTCCTTTGCTTTATTGCTAGTACTGTAGCTAATAAAAAGCACAACTTTTGGGAATTTTCCCTTTTCTTTTTAGTGTCAGGCATGTTATTTTACTGCCACGGTCAAATGGGGTTTAAACTTAAGCTTTAGCTTGTTTGGGATTCTAGTTAATTTTGACATTGGCTTTTGTGAAGACAGGCATGGATTTTTTTCCCCCAAAAGAATTTTTAATGGTAAATGTAAGCACTCTTTACTGAGGGCTCCTCAGATGGTTTGTTTATTGGGCATTCACCAATTGGAAGCCTCACCTTGGTTTTCGAACCGTTTCGGGAGTCGAACGGACTCCTGGAACGGATGAAATTCGAGAACCAAGGTATCACTGTAGTGCTGTAGTGCCAGGGGCACTGTGAAATTGATTTTAATTCTTAGTGGAGATGGGAGAAAGTGACTTGGACAACCTGAGTGATAGGTTGTCCACAGCAGAAGCAGCTCTTGAGAATTCAGGGTGTTAATATTACTTCAGAACTGTTTGCTGTTTGCATGCTTCCATGCTCCTTTAGGTACCCCATCAACTGTACATTTGTCAATAAAGAGACTATTACAGTACAACCATTAATACTTCATTACGTTGTTTTTCCTCCAAAAGGAAATTGACCCAGCAAACTGCCTTAAATCCTGCCTTGGAAGGGTGAAACGAAATACTTTCACTTCACTTTGTTTCTTCTGATCCGAATGCAACATGACTTGACTTGTTTTCTCTCCACCCTCCAGGTTCTACAGTTTGGCACCCTGACTGTAAGCAGTCCACAAAGGGTGAAGAAAAGCTAAGGGTAAGTTTTGTTGCTGTTGAAAAGGGTGTTTTAGCACGCTTGGCAGCCTGCATTTGCAGGAGCAGATTCCACCCACCTTACCTAGAAGAAGTATAGGGTATTGTGGAATTAGCTTTCTGATTACTTAAGGCAGACCATCATGCGAGTGACCCACAGACCCTGTTTCCTGCACAGCAAGCAGATAGCCTGGCCTGCATCCAAACATTTTCTACTTCTGAGTGTCCTTTGCAATGGCACTCAGTCCTGCAAACACTTCCTAACAGGTTCTGGGCAGCACCCTAACAGCATTATCATATGTTGTCAAAACAACATTACTTTCCTGTGAGCCAAATGTTTGGTTTACAAAGAGAATCTTACCACCTCAAATAATTGATTTGGCTGTTCTTACATTCTTGAGAGGGGGACAAGGAGGGATGTGGTCAGCAGCAGGCACAAGAAAATAGGGAAAGAGACACAGCCTCAAATTGGTAATGGAAAATAATGTGACATTTAATAAAAGACTTGTTGCGTTATTGGAAAAGTTGTATTCTTGAGACCCTGAAGGTCTTCACTGCAATACTTTTGACATTCTATTAAATTTCATTTTTTCATACTATTATATTTTTTCTACACGCTTGAATTCCTGCCATTTATATGAAGTTGTCAGGGTGATTCATGTCACCATTACTGAAATTGTTTGGGTTGTTTAGTTGGATGCTGTATTTATTTATAGTCTAAATAGTAATTTGACAGTCCTGCTTGTTTACATTGTCTTATCTATTGGCCTCACTTTCTCCTCCTCCTCTCTGTATATATTATGTGTGCTTATATACCTCCTGACATAGCTGACCACTTCATATATCTAGCAGAATGGGCACCGGCCCATAACATTATTGCTTAGGCTTTAAGATACCATAAGGCTTGGGTGTTTTTCGCTGCGGTAGACTAATGCAGCTTCCCCATGTTTAGAATGAATGCTGTTGCTTGCAGTACTCTATGGACATTGAATATACACTGCCAAATAAAAAAACCTGATTTTGTAGGGCATGGGGGAGAATATTTTATTACGTTATAAAAAATAAATAGTGCCAGTAATTTCAAGGTTGTGACAGAAGCCACTAAGCATATTTCTGTATCATTGAGATCAGGGTAACTGGAGGCAGGGATGTGGCAGATTCTCTGCTGCATGTCCAGTCCTGCTAGCTAGAGGTGGCCCCCAGCTTTCCCACCTGTTCTGTTGCACCCTCTACAGGCTGCCCAGTTCCTCAGGCAATAGATCCAGCAGTTCCATTGCCAGCCCTGCTCTGTTCCTGAAGGGCCTTGTTTCGGGTCCTACGCTAACTACCACCAGTGGGACAACTGCTGCTGGTGGTACGTGGTCTACTGTGCATAATGAGGGGCCCCCAGCAGCAGAACCCCTTCACCAGCAGAAACAAGTGGAGCAGCCTTTCTCAACCTGTGGGTCCCCAGATGTTGTTGAACTACAACTCCCATCACCCCTAGCTTGTAAGGCCAAAGCTCAGGGATGATGGGAGTTGTGGTCCAACAACATCTGGGGACCCACAGGTTGAGAACCCACTGCATGGAGGATATTTTCACCAAATCCTAACCCCCATAATAGAATTGAATAGCTTGTGTCCTCTTCACTGGCTGAAATATTTGCCTGAATAACTACAGACAGACCAAGAGACTTTAATTGTGTTGCATCACCCACAACAACACCACTGCCGTTATGAGAATTCTCTCACTAATTCAGAATGACCTTTCAAAATCCATTGGGTTTATTCCCAGTTCCCAAGGAAACTGAAGATGTTCCCGCCAAGTATCTCATTTCTTTTTCTCTCTTATACGAGCAAGTACTCTTTCCTTTGCTGAAGATGATTCAGCATGCCAAAGCATTCACACACCGAGTGTGGAGGGTGGTAGTTATAGAAGGCACTTAATACTACACAGAGTGAAAACTGTATTTGCTTCCCCCCCCCACTCCTGAAAGCCAAAATACACATTGTCAAAACTTGTTGTTGAAGCAGCTTCATTAGGGCTGCCTTTTGTCTGCATTTGTACTTGGATTGCACCCTCCTTAACTGTGAGAGTTCTTACTGGTTTAGGTTTTAGGTGGAGTCCATAAAAACAATGATTGCTTAAGATCCATTTCCCTTTTGATTTCTTTCATAGAAGGTTACTGATGCCAAAATAAGCAGGAAAGAAAGCAACGCTTTAAGTGTAGAGATGTTTCTTTCTTTTATGGTTGCCTGCCAGATGGAGATTTTCTGTCGATAGGATGTGCTGCTGCTTTAGCAGTATGTGTTACCAAGTTGGTTTTAAAGAAATGTTTTTTTCCACTGGGAAAAAAACTTTTTTACATTTCTGTGTATCTAGTTGCCTCTCCAATTGCCCTTTTTATTGCACATTCATGGTAATCTGTGCCCCCGGTGCTATCAGGGTATTTGTGCACCATGCCTCTTTCAGTCCAGTTTTGCACCTGCAAGTGTTTTGGGGGCTGTCACGCTGCTTCATTCTCATTCACTGTATATAATAATAATAATAATAATAATAATAATAATAATATATTTATATCCCGCCCTCCCCAGCCGAAGTCGGGCTCAGGGCGGCTAACAACAATAAAGCAGTACAAAAGTACAGCATAAACAACATTCTAAAATCATTCATTATAAAATTAATTCAAAACAAACCACTGGCAACCATTGGGCCAGAGCTCCGCGAAGATTGCCGAGGGAGGGAGTCAGGCTGTGCCCTGGCCAAAGGCCTGGTGGAACAGCTCTGTCTTGCAGGCCCTGCGGAAAGATGTCAAGTCCCGCAGGGCCCTGGTCTCTTGTGACAGAGTGTTCCACCAGATCGGAGCCACAGCCGAAAAAGCCCTGGCTCTAGTTGAGGCCAGCCTAACTTCTCTGTGGCCTGGGACCTTCAAGATGTTTTTATTTGTAGACCGTAAGTTTCTCTGTGGGGCATACCAGGAGAGGCGGTCCCATAGGTATGAGGGTCCTAGGCCACATAGGGCTTTAAAGGTTAAAACCAGCACCTTAAACCTGATCCTGTACTCCACCGGGAGCCAGTGCAGCTGGTATAGCACCGGGTGAATGTGATCTCGCAGCGAAGACCTCGTAAGGAGTCTCGCTGCAGCATTCTGCACCCGCTGGAGTTTCTGGGTCAGTCTCAAGGGCAGCCCCACGTAGAGCGAGTTACAATAATCCAGTCTGGAGGTGACCGTCGCGTGGATCACAGTGGCTAGATCAGGGCGAGAGAGGTAAGGAGCCAACTGCTTAGCTTGGCGGAGATGGAAAAATGCCGCCTTTGTTATAGCTGCAATCTGCGCCTCTATGGAAAGGGAGGTGTCGAAGATTACACCTGTAATCTATATCCTGTAACTTCTTGCTGAACTCCCATAGCTTTACATATTACAATTGTTCTGGGGTGTTTTTGTCCCAACTTTGGTGGGATTAAGCCCCTCCAGACAACAATAATGGGCACATCCAGACCACATATTTAAAGCACTTTCAACAAACAATTCTCCTTCTCAGGGATCTTTGGGAATTGTAGTTTCGTGAGGGCGAAAGGAGGGGTTTTCTAATCATTCTTAGCACCCTTAGTAGACTGCAGTTCCCAGGATTCTTTGAAGGAAATGCTGGTATTAATAGTGGTATAGAAGTGCTTTAAATGTGTAGTGTGGGTAAGCCCAGTGTGGTAGCCTTGGGGAAGCGTCATAGAACAACTAATAAAGCAGAATAATTCCACCGTGAGTGCATTAGTATTATGTTACGACCTGCAATAAAACGCCAGTCTGGAGCAGCCCTGAGAGAAACCATTGCCATTTTCATTCATTCTTCCCTTTTCTTTGTTTTATGGCAGCATTCCTCATCTGATTTCTTTTATCCAAAGAGTTTGGTTCTTCGCAGGCCACGCTCATCAGAGGTTTGCAGTTGTGAATTTATACACTTCTTATCTGACAGTTCTGTGGGAGGATATCTGATTTCTGCACTCATGTTTGCAGCTTCTGCTGTTGATACCACATCCTCCTTCATCATCACCTCACTTGAGCACTTACTTTTTCTTTTGAAAATGTATGCTTGATTTTGAATTTGCAAATGCACACTTGATTTTGAATTTCTGCACTCAATACTGTGTGTTTCCTAAAAACCAGCACACAAGAATTAGAGTTTTGTTTCTAATGTACATGTATGGCAAAAGTTACAAAAAACTATCATTTTGGATAATGGAAATGCTACATTGCATGATTCCTATGCTGATTATTCAGGGTTTTTTATTCATGTATTTCCTGAGGAAACAATTGTCATAACATTTCTCATCAGTGGAATTCAGTTCAATAAAAGGTATTGCATTCCCTTGCTTGAACATTTTCTGTTGGACGACAAGACTTATAGACAAGTAATGTTCATGAGTCTTGACCTCCATGGAGAACATTCAAGGGAGAAAAGGCTGTGCCTTCTCTCTACTCTATGGATTGGTGAGAATTCAGAGATCTTCTGGAATAAAAATGGCTTCTATCACATGCAGCTTTCAAGAGAGAGAAATCATCCAAACCAAGACATCTTTGAGCAAAAGGGACACTTTTTGACTCTTGCTTTGTACTCAGACTCCAGTTGGCAACCCATACCAACTCCACAACACAGTACTTAACATATTCTCTCCTCTTCTCCTTTACCTTTCACTTTGAAGGCGGACATGTTAAAACAAGTACTACCACCTCTGTTTCCTGTTCTCCTCAAACTTCTTGGGCTAGGATTGAAGCAGGCATTCATATGCATGAAATATCCCAAGTCCCCACTTGCATTTATGAGATGTAATGATATACCCAGACATTGTTGGTTTGCATCCTGGGAGCAGCATGGTCCTCTGTATATATCCCACAGTTGGTGCATATTTTTTCTCTCTAAGACCAGCTTAACGGGGGTTTTCCCCATTCTCATTAAATTAATTAACCTATATGTGTAAAGGAACCAATGGTGTGGTTTCACGGGTGTGGTTTTGTTTCACAGGTAGCTGGGGTGTTGTATTTGTGACTGTGTGCCCAATTTGTCTGGTTTATACCCATCACAGTTACTTAACTATTGCTGAAATGGTTGCTTATAATCAAGTCTCCTGTCTAAGGTTACATTCAGCAGTAGAAGCGCCAATCAGTCTTAGATTCTCAAAGATTGCCAGATGTTTCCTGGGAAATTTAGAAAGCCATTTTGCAAGCAATCACTTTATTAGGTTCAAACATTGGGTACACCCTGAAACATTTAAAGATTATAAATGGCAAAATGGTGGCTTTAAAAATAAGTTTGCTGTGCTGTTACAAATTTAAAGCATGCTCTTTGGAAGAACGTTTCTTGAGCAGTTTTACAAGTACAGTTTGTTGGCTTCTCTGGCAAAGGTTCTGAACTTCTTGCGCCCTTTAACAGCGATGTGAAAAACTGAAATGTAGCAGATTAAGTTTTTCCTGTCGCTACATCTTTAATGATAGGAAAGCTTTGCCTGCTGAATTTAACATGCAGTGATTAAAGGTATGTGTGCAGCTAAAGTGGTTGTGGGGAAACCTGGTTTATGTTTTTGAACAATGGATCATTGAAAACTTTAAACAGCCTCCCTGACTTTGCTGAACTTCACTTTTCAAGTGAAGGGTAGTATCTCAGCTATCTCTGGTCATGTGTGTTCATCCATCTCCTTCAGTATTCTTTCCTTTCTCCTGCTTCAGGTGGATTGGGTGTTCTTTTTTATACGTACACGAGAATGAAAAGTGTCAGTAGGTTCAAAATTGCTGCACCTGGCAAGAAAAGCATAAGAGCCAGGGAAAGCAGGTGGAAATGATGGGAAAGCATGGTACATATGCTAAAGCTTCATTTCATTTTGGAAGTCTATCTTCAGCAGCATAGCCTATCAGGAATTGGTGGTTAAGACATAGCAAATTCTGGATCCTGTTGCACGCATGGGGACAATCTGGCCAGCACCCCTTCCAGGAGCTACAGATTTAGCATCTCTTTGCAGTTAGATTAATAGGTAGAAGTCATCTGTTGTGAGATTTCAATCCCAATTTTTGTATTTTTATTAAACCCAACATAGTCAAGTATGATAGTTACCGTACTGGATATGCAATATTGTTAACATGCAGAACTTATACACCTCCTGCAGTTTCTTTTAAAATCCCTGAAGCCCAAGGCATATACGGATAGAATTGGCTGTTTCCACTGGTTCCACAGGTCTTTGGGCCACTTCCTAACAAGCGTAACTTTTTAGAAGTACCTGACACTGAGTTAAATGGTGAACTGAGTGCCATACTATATGGGATGCCAGGTAATCTATTACTGGACTCTTGCCTCCTCCTCACCCCCTTTTTAAGGGAAATGTAGGTGTTGTGAGTGCAGGGTTCAAGACTGATTGCAGCATCACTGAAGAAGGAAGTGCTTAAACCTTTTTAATGGGTAATTTGTATGTTCAAAATGCTGTTCCCAGCATTTGAGAAAGCAGCATAGGCAAGGCAATTTAACTGCAAAAACACGCATTCCTAGCTCTCTCTTGAGTGTGCCAAAACCTGAATCTCCCTAAGAAATATGCTGGGAGGTTGCCTACTAGTTTGTTGGTGTCACATGTAGTTCAGCCATGAACTTCCACTAAAGCAGCAGAGCTGATGTTGCACACAGTGACCTCATTCACACGTAATGATGACCTATCAACCTTAGGCTCATGTGCACTCCCCTCCACTGTGGCCAGAAGGAGGAGTTTGGAACTTTTTGCTTCCATTTTGATGAACCACAGCTTGATATGGTTGTCAGAACAAGGACAGACTGGTTAATCTTCACTATGATTTTCTGAACCAAGCCAACTTCAAACTATAGGTTTTTAATCCTGCTTGTTTCAACTGACTATAACTTCATAACAGTTAAGAGCTCAGAGGAAATGCTAAACTGTGGTTAATCTAAAATGGTCCTTGTAGCTGTATTGTAGAGGAAGAGGGGAGTGCATGAGCTTTCTGCAACTGATTCTCATAATAGTAAACCATGACATTTGAAAACAAGCAGTGACAACTTATCTGAGAGGTTCCCCTAAAATTTTAATTAAAATGAATATGATCCGCACTGCATCTTAATTTGTTTCCACAGAGCTATTGTTTTGAACTGTTTCTAGCAATGTTAAATGACTGTAGAATAACTTTGCAAACCAAAACCAAATTGTTCCCTTCTTCTCCAGCTGTTTTCACCACCTTGTATAATGAACTCCATCAAAAAACTAAGGCAGGTACTGTAAGCAGCACTGGAACAGTGTCCTTATACCTTATAGTAGTGCATCCAGTTGGCTTGATGTTCAAGGGATTCTTCCAGTTATGGTGTTCTTACCCCATACTTTTCCATAGAGCATGACTTGAACATCTGTAATGTAGAAATGGGCCACCATCACATCACTGTATCAGGATGATGTGGATGACTCAGGTGCTTTAAGAAGCTATCTGTCCATATTATGTGCAGTGCATGGCAAAACTAATGTTAAGGCAAAGCAGAGGCGCCTTTAATTAAGATATAAACCCACCCAACTTAAATAACAAGGGAAATACATTTGGGGGGAGATTGTGGTTTTCATAGAGTATATGCTATAATCGACTTGCTGCAACCGTAGCAGCACATGGCACAATATGCCCTTCATGCAAAAGGAACATGAATATCCTTTTGCTTTGGGCTCATAGATTGATGCAAGAAACAAACACAAAGCTATAACATATATTTAGAGAGGAACAATCATCATGAGCAGTGTTCAAGCTGTACTTTGATGATTAAACTCCCTGGGCCATTGACATCTTTCATATACCAGCCTGCCTAAAACAAATGCATAGTGCTCCCCGCCTGTGGTTTATTGAATTGACAACATTAACTTGGGGGCGGGGATTGAATATAAGTTCTGCAGTACTTATTACACCTGAAATTAAGGCAGAATTTCAGCTTAGGTCGAGGTGTTAATCCCTTGATTGGTGTTTTGACCTACAAACAGGTTACTTTCGTTCTAAGAGGTTCCTTCTAAGTAATTTCCCTAATAAGTATTCATAGGGTTGCAGAGTTGAGAGACGTAGTTGAGAAGACAGCATGGCAGCAAATGTAGTCTTCATGTTCAAAGGCTGGGAAATAAGCCAAACAAAACAAACAATTGTTTTACAGCAATTGCAATGTATCCTCTTCAGGTGGAATAGCAGTCTTTGGGGGAAAGTGCAAAATCCTGATGAATTTCAGAGTATCTGGTAATTTGGAAACACTTGGAAAAACATTGTTTAAAAACTCCTTCAGTAATAACGAGCCACAGGGTTGAAGGAGAGGGTCTGAATAAGTATAATTGTTAAAACTAAGGAAATGGTCCTAAAATACAAGTTGTCTCGTCAAACGAAGAGTTGTAAATCTATGCAGAGAGGTGGCAATTGTAGGATTAATGTAGAAAGCTGATAATTATAGAGAAGGGGGTTAAATGCAAAAGCCTGGCTGTTCAGAAATATGTCAGCTAAGTTTAAGGTTTTCACATGGATGCAAAATGATAACAGCCAAATGAGATCAAGTTGAGGGATGCTGAATGGCAGAGCTACAGACAGTCATTTTGCTAAAGGTCAAAATAACAGAAAGCTGGTAAGGGACCAAAGTTGAATTGTGATAAACAGAGGGGTGGACCAAGGAAGAAAACAGTGGCGAAGTAGAAAAAAAGAAAAACAAGGCCACCACTTTATTATTATTTTTGAAATGTTTTGACCGTAATCATTCCACATGAAAGCTTAATAATAAAGTACAGACCAAATTTGGGTTTGTATAATGCACAAAACATGAGGCGCTAATGATGCTTCTCCACCCCCTTACAAGCACAAAATGGTGTTGCTGATATGTCTGCCTCTGAGCAGAAAGCCAGCACTGAGCTGTGGCCAGATTACTGAGTCTGAGGGTCATTCTGTTCTGCTTGGTGGTGGTATTTTCATAGAATTTTTAAAGAGTTGGGACCCTGAGGCTCATCTAGTCCAACTGCCAGTGATGCAGGAATATACAACTGTCCCATACCTTGGCATTATCTACCCATCTATCATGCCACGACCTTGGCATTATCATGTACCCAACCTCAAGTTATGTTGTAAACCACTGTGATACATTTTTATGATACAGTGGTATATAACTATTTTATAAATAAATGATAACAAATTTGCTAGCCCAACATTTAAATGCATCCCATTTTAAAAACAACAACTCAGCACTCCTATTTTGCTTACCAATTGTAAAACAGGCCAGTATGTCGTAGTGGTTGGAGTGTTGGATTGGGGCCTGGGAGGCATGGGTTGAAATCCACACTCAGCCGTGAAACTCATTGGGTGACCTTGGGCCAGTCGCTGTCTCTCAGCCTAACTTAGCTCTTGTGAGGATAAAGTGGGAGAGCTATGTGCCCCACCTTGAAGAAAGGGAAGATAAAAATGTGATAAATAAAAAAGAAATAAAGAAATGCTTGTATAAAGCTGGGAATTGGACTTCCGACAGAAAGGCTGAGGGATCTGTTACTGGAAATCTCTTCTAAAAGATAAGGAAATTCAACTAGCTTTGCTTTTTGTCTTCTCACTCTGGAAATATTTGTGTTCTGGAGGGCGCACTGCACTCTTCCATCCAGGATGCAATCTCTGTTCTTTGGCCTTGGTTGCTGGCTAGTGAGAGACAAGGACAAGTTCACCAAGAGTTTAATTAAAAGGCAGAAGGAGGCGAAGCACCACTGCATTCCCTTTTAATGATTTATTTTAGTCTTGAAAGGGCATGAAATTGTTTGCTGGGGGAGACAAAATGTCTCCATTGCTAAGACAACAGGGCTGATTCTTCTTAATCCTGATCAACCCCTGACTGTGCCATATTGTAGATGAGAATACGTATTCAGATGTGCACCCCATTACATTTACAGTAATGTGGAGAGACAGTATTGACATTTGGATCCCAGTTCAGATGAAAGGCTGTGTTGCCAAGGTATGGCAGTTGGCTTGGCAGTGGAGACATTCTCTCCCCATACCAAGCACCGGCTTCATTTGCCCTCAGTGATGTCATTAACTGCTTGCCAAATCCAATTGACTAAATGGCATTGTGAAGTTATTGTATTTCCCAAGTGGCCCTTGATTGGCTTGGATTGCTAGAGAAGAAAAAACCCGGCCAGAAAAATAAAAGGTACTGGAAGAGCAGCAGTACTGGGGAAAGAGGATGCAAACTGAATTGCTGCAAACATAGGTGAAACAGGCATTATTTGTGTGTTGGGATGGCAACTCTGGAAAACCCTGCCCCCCATATCAAGGGTAAAGATTTTGTAGCAGTCTAATTGAAATATCTCATTACCCTGACATTGTCAAACTGCCCCCCACCCAAAAAACCCCAAAATATTTAAGGATGTTCTTAGTTTTGTATCTACAAAAAAGCTCACAATTGCGTAGTTGGAGGGAAGTACTTAATTTCCTTTGAAGATAAATCCTCACTGCCATAGCAGTTTAGCTGGATGCTTTGCATTTCTTTATAATTCTATTCTTGCATGTTGATCTTTCATTTGGAGTAATTAACTTTTCATTTATTTGACATATTTTTGCAAAACTTAATGTATTGCTATGCTTTATTTTAATTTTGCTATGGTTGAATAGACACTCAGTGTTCGTTCTGTTTGTTTGGTTGATTGGTTGGTTGGTTTTGCATGCTTGTAGCATATACATTTTATGAAATAAATAAATAAAATAAATTTAGCTTGACTAAGAAAAGGATCCATATTGGCTGTTGCTCTTGAAAAGTGAAATAATAATCACACTCACAATTATTTGTTGCTCAGTTAGACCACAATTATCCTTCCATTTTTATATTGCTTAAACTTGTTTTGCCATTAGAAGAGCTCAGGCTGCTGCCCTGTGCACATTTTATCCAGGAGGAAGCCTAGCTCCCAAAATACAACAAAACTTGCTTCTATGTAAACAGACTTAAGTTCAGGAAATTCATGAGTGGGCTTCAATTTGAATCTGCAGCTTACTAGTTCATAGCATGTGATCTTAACCACAAATATACAATCTATGTGATGCAAATAACAATTAGCGTAGGAAAGAGGGATAAACAATGTCACTTGGAAGCTTTTAGTGGGAGGGAAGATGGATGGACACTAGCAGGAGATGTGGTAGAGTTGCCTTCTATATAGCTTTTGGCCCTTTGAAGACTAGTATTGATTGACTGATGGATTGATTTTAATTTCTATACCAATTAGAACTATCTCTAAGTGGTGTACAAAAAACCAAAAGCAACAATAGAAACAAAATATTACAAAAATACACAAGTTACATATAAAAATGTTACAGTAATACAAAGTTACACACACACACACACACACACACACTCATACAGTCATTTTCCTTCTGACACACCCTTCTTCCCAGCCTCCAGGTGCTGAGCCAGAGTCCAAACAAGCTCTCAGCTCAGCCACAAAAGTCTGAAAGGGGTTTATTTAAAAACCATAACACCAAATTACCATTATCTTGTAACTTTCCCAAAGTTGTATCAATGTGGGCTATTTCTTTTACATGTTGCAGCTGTCCACGTTGCTGCTATATCTGTAATGATTCCTCCTTAATATAAAGGTTAATTGATACACTGTTAGGGCACATATTCCATTAGCTACTCGAGTCCCAAGGTGTGTAAGATGTTGTAGTTAAAAAATTGGCACCTTGGAATGAGCCTTGAAACACACTTCAGGTCACTGCAAGTGGGCAAGGACTAGCATTATGAGCCAGCTGAAATTTCTGAACCATCTTTAAAGGCAGCCTCATTGCAATAATCTAAACAAGGTTACCAGATCATAGCTAGACCACTGAAACCTTTGAAACCATCATATCCCTATAGTGGTGTTCATCTAAGACTGAGATGGGGAACCTGTGGCTCTCCAGAAGTTGCTGAACTCTTAACTCCCATCAGTCCTAGCCAGTATTACCGGTGGTTAGGGATGGTAGGAGTTGTAATCTAACAACATCTGAGGGGTCATAGTTTCCCCATCCCTGATGTCAGGAATGTTAGGTGGAACGTGTGGTATTGCAGGCAGGTTCTGCACCCTAACCACAAATGTTAGCTGACTGCCAACACTTTCAAACAACAACATTCCCAACTATAGACAAGGATAGTATTCTGGTGGTTTGGTGTTTTATGCTGTTACCCTTGCTAGTTGTGTATGCCTAGAAAGCTCTTGCCTGTCAACAAAATGCAGACCCCCCCCCTTCACAAAAGAAACCCAGCCTGCTTCACAAGATCCAGATGAAAACATTACGGTTTTCATTGAAAAAATGTTGACATGGTCTTTTGAAAAACTACCTTTTCTGTGTTTCAAATAGGATATATAATGCAGCCACGCCTTTGCAGCTTATTTCTTTGTTGCTGTTGTTATTGTTACAGCCTACAAGAACATCTTTGGAAAGTATTTATTCCAGGCCTGGATCCAGTATACCTGGCTCACCAGGCCACTCAATCTATGTAAGTATAATTTTGTCTTACCTTTTTATTTATTAATGATACCTTATGGAGAAGTAGCAGCTGGGATTTGTCACCTGTGAGATGAGAACTCCAGCGTTTTCACTGGGCAGGCTCGAAACCTCAGCCAGAAATGCATGCCTTTCAAAGCCTTTGAAATGTTACTTTCCGGGTTATTGATCCAGTGGTAGGTATTGCCAACAATATGCTTTGAGTAAAAATTGAAACTGACAGATTCCATTCTATTCTTTATTGAGTGGCTGAGAAGAAACAAGGCTTGAAGACTTTCTTTACATGCATGGGATGTCACACCAAGCTTATGTGCTGAAATATATAGCAGGAGTAGTTTCCCCCTCATAGAGCAACAATTCCCACCACTGCTAACAAGCTATGTTCCCCACAATTCTTTGTGGACATTTTAAATATGTGTTGGATGTGCTTTAAACATACAGAATGGATAGCAACTGACCCATAGATCTGTGATTTTCGGAAACAGCCTGGCATATGCTATGGCAGCTAGTAAAGTTGACAGAGGACTTTCTGTTCATATCAACTGGGGCACATGCCTAAATCAGGACTCTTTATGAACTGCTAGTTTCAAACTACAGAGCACACTTTGGCGTGAAGCCAACGTATTCAAATGGGTGGATTCAGAGCCTTCAGCAAATTTGGAAAAGTCAGCTCCTCATTACATTGCATAGCCTCTAATCTGCAGTTCTAGGGAACCTTTATATATTATTCCGATGCACAAGGGAATAATTAAAATGTCTTGTCTTAAACGCAGTAGCTTAAAAATGTTCAGACATGAATGCTTGGGCTTCAACAAAAGTGGCTTTTAAAAGTTGTAGTTGCACAGACTCATTTCAGTTATGGCTAGAAATTATTCCAAAACAAGTTTGAGGAAGACATAGTAGCATGCACATCTCTTTGTAACATACTTTTAGCCACTAGCTTTCGTAAGCCTGTGCTATGACAGAAAGAAGTCAAGTAATACAGACAAAAAGAATGAACATTATTTTTACTGACAGCTTCATGAATAGCAATATTCAGCAGTTACTCCCATTTATCCAGATATTTGATTCCCTCCCCACAAAATGTTTTGGATTATCCCAGCCATTTAATCTCTCCCCCTCTTCCACTTAAAATCAGACAAATTAACCTTAAGAATTTGGCACACTTCTCTCCATTCTATGGTGTTGTAACAATAGCCTCACAACCATATGAATGTTGTGTGTGCAGTAAGCCCACTGTGTTCATTGGGGCTTACTCCCAGAAAAAAAATGTAGAGGGTTGCAGCCTAAAGCTGTAATTTTATTCACACGTAGGACCTTTTGAGGCGGGTGCATTTTCAATAGCTGTCATTGATACAATAATAGTGCATTAATCGTGAATTTGTACCGTCCCTGTATCATTCTGCTTTATTAGTTGTTCTGTGGTGCTTCCCCAGTGTTACTGAATTATTGCTGTGTGGAGCAGCACTTGTGAGCTATAGTGCAACAAAAACAGAGCAAGAAATAAACTGGAATATTTGTGGTATGAGAACTTGAGGGTTTCCAGAAGGAAGCTACAGAGCGTGTGCTGATCAGAAGTGAAGTAGGCACAAAGATAATTGAAAGCTGATTCATGAAGGCACAATAAAAAGGACATCTGGTGGGGCCCTTACCTGGGAATAAGCCCAACTGAACATAGTGGGATGTACTTCCTAGAAAGCAGACATAGAACTGTGCTACTAGGCTGCAATCCTAAACATACTTACCATGCATTGACTACTTCTATATTCCAACTTCATGGAATGAGTGTTGGTCTTTATGCAGCCAAAATGGCACCACCCATGTACAAAGGAGGCAAACTCTCATTTCCTTCCCCAGTGCTAAAACAGTGCGTGCCTGAGTCACCCAGCCTACTGCCGTAAAAACCTGTTGGAATCAGTGAGTGCACAGCAGGCTTCCTGACAAAGTTTGTTTGAAGGCGAATGCAGGAGGAGGAGGAAGAAAGAGATGAATGAAAAGACGTGAGAATGTAGGGGGCTGGATCTGAGACAGCTTTGGGTGGAAGGTGTTGAGCAATAACACAAAGCAGAAACTGGGTGTGTGTGAGGTGAATAAACCAAAGGGGGTAGGAGAAGATGCAGCTAGGTATAGGAAGCAGGAGGTAGGAGAAGATGGAGGAGGGGTGATGAAGTTGGGTGGGGAAAGAGGCAGACTGAGGGAGGGAAGACAGGTGGAGACAGAAGTGGCACGACAACTGACAAAGGAGGGTGAAAGGGGTAGGTGTGAAATGGGAGACACAGGAGTAAAGAGACGCAGAATGACTCCTGGGGAAGGGAAGTGAGAGGAAGAAATGTGGGGGTTGTGTGGGGGACTAAACTCACCCAACAACCCACACAGCATTTCTTTGGAGGGCTCCGCTTGTTGTTGTACTCTTGTAATCAGGATGCATCCTAATGTGTCACAGTGTTTCGTATATTCTTAATCGGGAATAATCATAATCATACTTTTATTTATATCCCGCCCTCCTTGGCCGAAGTCGAGCTCAGGGCGGCTAACATTAGATATATAACATTAGTGTAAAATCAAATAATAATTAAATTACCTCCTAAAAACAGGTATTTTAAACAGAATATGGATTAAGTGAGTTTACTAACAGTTATTTATGGAACATATAAATTTGGCTTACATATAAATGGATATTTTAGTGTGCTGAAGTTATCAAGGTGCACCATGTGGGAAGAAGGACCTGTAAATCCTGAAATGGGCCTGGTGTGCTTAAGAGATGCCCATTTCCATTAGGTTTTTATGGACAACTTGTGAGACGTCATCATTTTAACCATGTTTGCTGGGCAAAATGAGGACAGGCATAAAGTAAATCCTATGGTTACACACAGCTCACTGCCAAGGGAGATGCAGCAAAAGCCAATTCATTGTTTGTTGTAGACCCAATTTGTTTTCTTTCTTTCATTTGTTCTTTTATTAAGGAAGAACATTTATTAGCCAATGTGGAGTCATTTTTAGGTAAACTCTCAAAAACTGACTTGTACTGGTTTCTTCTGGGGGAAGGGGGATTGTTTTAGACTGCTTTATACTTCAATATTTTGCAAATAAATCATTTCATATATAATTTTTTAAAAAATTAGGTTTCTTTTATGCTGTTACCCTTGGTTTCTTTGAATTCTTGGGGATGAGTGGGATAGAAATGTGATTAAATGCAACAAATAAAAATTAACCACAGCTTTTCTAACAGGATTTTGCCCCTCCTCTTCTCAACATCTCCTTGACATAGACATTGGCAGGGCTTGGTTTATGTATGGCATGTTTTGCTGATAGGAATGCTATATCCAAAATAAGGGTGTTGCTGCCCAAAGGCTACCCGCTGAGTTACTGGCAGAGCTGAATTTAGACTTCATAGCAGACTGGGACTGATGTATTGCCAAGTCTAGGCTTTAACGCAAAATAAATAAATAAATGTTCCACCCTTTTAAAAAAGATGCATAAGGCCAAAGGAAAAAAGTAGCTTCCGTGAAAAATAATAGACAGGCTATGAGGTTTTCTTTAAGCCTACTATAGAAGCAAAGTCCCTAAATAATGAACTGTATATTTTAAAAAAATCTACAAGTTTGTGTGTTTAATTTATCTTCTGTCTTTGACCTTCAGGCAAAAGTAGACAATGAGATCCTTGATTATAAGGATTTAGCAGCCATTCCCAAAGTCAAGGCCATTTATGACATTGAGCGTCCAGACCTAATTACTTATGAGCCCTTCTACACTTCCGCCTACGAGGAGAGACAGGAGAGGCAGAGTCTTGGAGAGGTAATGAACTGGGGTTCACCTATTCTCTTATGTGCACTGTTTTTAAAAGCCGGCCTAGCTTCTGCCTGATGTATAAACTTGATGCTCCTCTTGCTGATCTGTGCAAACATTCCACATCTCTCTGGCCTTTTAAAAAAATGATGGCATTCTTTGTTTTGCAGCATGAGGGCTTCTGTAATGAGAAAGCATATGGCTCCTCTTTGTTGCTTACCTTTTTAATTAACGCCTTTAGCTGCAAGGACCACATTTAGTTTACAGCCCCCTTTTCCTTGTAGAAGCATGGCAGTTACCAAATGCATGTATGAAGCAGGCACAGTGGTTCTATCTAATAGCATGTGACTTTGAAACAGAAGGTGTACATCAGGAGTTCAGGAGCTTTTGTGGGACCAGAGGGGTACTAATTCAGTAGGAGTGGCACCCTTTTTTTTTACTTAAGGGTTGTATTCCAGGAGTGGATAAGTTAAGACCCAAAGAATATGAGCTATGCTAAAACACACAGATCTCCTGGCCCTGGAAACAAAGGCATATATTTAATTTAGTAACCCCATTCAGGTTTGAGCTTCCAGGATAGCTTAGTTGGTTTACCATGAGACTCTTCATTTCAGAGCGATGGGTTCAAGTGCCACAATGGGCAAAAAATTCCTGCATTGCAGGCAGTTGGACTAGATGACCCTTGTGGTCTCTTCCAACTCTACAATTGTACGATTCCAGATGTTTGCCTTTGTTTTTTAAATACAGAGTATTTGCATGATTATGCAAAGTAAAAAAGAGCTCAGTAATCTCAGTTGCCTATGGGATGCCATAAGCAGGACATGAACAGCATTCCAGCAAGTGGTATTTAGAGTCATAGCACTCCTGGCAGTGGAGAGACAACATCATGGCTGTTTTATGCTAATACAGTGGTGCCTCGCAAGACGAAAAGAATTCGTTCCGCGAGTCTTTTCGTCTTGCGATGTTTTTCGTCTTGCAAAGCACGGTCCGTCGCAACTGCGCCTCTTCAAGCAGCTTTTAAAAAAAAGCGCAAGACGTTTTCGTCTTGCAAAGCAAGCCCATAGGGAAATTTGTCTAGCGAAGCAACGCAAAAACGGAAAACCCTTTCGTCTAGCAAGTTTTTCGTCTTGCAAGGCATTCGTCTTGCGGGGCACCACTGTACTAGAAAGTGGAATAATACAGTCGAGAAGGTACTTGACTAAGAGGGGTTTTTTTCTTCCCGGTTGGGTAGCCTTTGGCAAGTGACTTCTTCATCTACATCTTGTATTCACATGTTTCTTTTAAGCATTTTGTTTTTTTCAGTGAAGCAGGACATGCCTCTAAATGTTAGCTTGTGCATTGTACAGAATAAGTGAAAGTCCATGTTGACCTTTAGGGTTTGCAGTAAAGGTTAGAGCCAGGTAAAAATGTAGGATCAGTGCTCTTGATCCTCACTTCTATTTAACCTTGTTTGCTTTATCATCATAAACCAAAGAGTTGGTATGCTATTTATTGGAGGAGCCTTTTATGGATCCTGTAATTTTTGTACACTATCTTTTTTCTGTATATTTATATTACTTTTTTTTTGTTTCCTGCTCTGAATTGAAATATTCAATAAAGAGCAGATAATAACAAAAAAAAAATGTATGTGTGTGTGTGTGAGTGAGAGAAAGGCAGAGATAAATATACAGATTATTATTATTATTATTATTATTCAGGTTGATAAGCAAGTTGAGTCTGATCATGAGATCCAATCTGTCTAAACTCAGTAGCCATCTGAAGCTAAGGAATTAGAGCTATGCTAGAATAGAGCATTGTGTGTGTCATTGTCAGGCAGAGAACAGGTAGGAGAGGGAAGAAAGAACTCAGAAAGTTGTATAGCGTTAAGTGCTGAGGAACTGAGCTGTGAACCAGGAAGTCATGGTTAAAATTTGTCTCTTCCAAAAAAATCTCTAAGGCTGCAGTCCCATATGCATCTGCCTAAGAGTAAGACCCACTGAACACAAGGGGACTTATCTCTGATTAACAATCATAGGATTGTGCTGTATCTGGTCTTATGTAAGCCATTGTCTCTACATTTCCTCAATGGAGAAAAACACAGTAATCAAATAAGCACTAATTTGCCAGATACAGGAGAGAGAGAGAGAGAGAGAGAGAGAGAGAGAGAGAGAGAGAGATAGTGTTTCCAAATGGAAACTACAATGACTTCAGAAGTGCACAGCAACATCCATATATTAGAATTAGAATTAGATCCAGAATGTTCACAAGTGCAAGATTTGCATGTCCTGTTCTTAAGAAACATTATCCTCAATAGCTTCTGCGCAGTGGAAAAAATAAAGGTCTATGTAAATACCTTTGGAGAGGGCAACTTTCCTTATGCATTTCCCTAAAAAGCAACCTGGTAAATATTTGCAAAGCAAAATCAATAATGAAACATGATATCAAACTGATGTTAGGTTTTATGTGTGAATAAAAAATATTTACCCAGAAAATCTCTCCTCATTTAAGACTATTTATTCATGTGACTTGACAAGACACTTTGGCTTTACTCCATTTTCCCCCGCCCCTGCATTAACTGCATTCTTTATTTCTGTGCTGTGATGAACAAGCCCCGCCCCCCGCCCCCAATAATAGCTTGCTGACTGAAAATGTATGATCAGAAGTTCAGGGTTCTAAACTGTAGGGAGAAAATGCTCAACACGTGAAGGGTTGAGAGGAGCATTGTGACATTGGGGGTGGAGCCAATTATACATTGCCCCTTCATACATATAACATGGGGGGGGCAATTTAGGTGACAGTACTCAGAACATAGTGGGAATGTGCACACAAAGTGCTGTACCTCTTGAAATCTGAAAAGTCAATTCAGTGAAATTCACCCCCCACCTCGCCTTCCGTTATTCACCATTGTTGCAGAATCCACTGCGGCACCCGCTTGGCTTGGGGCCCAGTGTGGGCGAACTGGTTGCACTCCCCTAAATCCTCCTCTGGTCAGTTATAGTTCTGCATGTAGCCTATGACAAAAGAGCAATATTTGGATTGCACTAGTCCAACTCCCAATAGTCTGCGATCTACTCACAGTATAAAAAAACTGGCAGTGATCTGCCCATTGTCGTAAAAAGACTGGCAGTGATCTACCCAAAGTTGGGGAGCTTTTTTTAGGGAGCCAGAGTTGTGGAGCTTGAGGTTTTTTTTTAGTAAGCCAAAGTTGGGTTGTTGTTTTTTTTTTTGCTTTTTTGTAAGGAGATCGCTGAGGGGCCAGAGGTCAACTAGGATCTACCAAGAACACCCCACAATCTACCAGTAGATCATGATCTACCTGTTGGACATGCCTGCTGACTAGAGTATGGTCTGAAGCCAAGAAGGTCCAGTCAGTGTCTGAATTGGTGACTGGGAACCACACATACATTTCCTTGGATTCCATTATGGAAGCAAGGTTCCCAAATGAACAAACAGCAGTCACTCTGGAAGCACCCTGCCTGTGTTCAACTTTCTCTGAAATGTGACAGCTGTCAGGATAGCTGCAACAGCAACAGATCATCTTCTAAGCTATGAAACTGCTTTGCCATCTTCTTTGTCTTTTTCCGTAATGTAAGGAATAGAGACCAGAGGCATTGTTGCTGCTAAGTTGACAGCTAGGCCAGCCAGGAATATTATTTGTGCACATAAGCATAACTAGTCAGAGCTTTTTTTCAAGGATTGGATGCACTCACTTACCTCGTCCATTTCTTCCAAGCTACAGCTTGTGTCCTTTCTTTGTTTTGATTCTCTACCCAGTATTTGACTCCGTGATGAGAGGTTCACTCCTCTCCACACACACACACCAGTTCTGGCACAAAGGTTAATTTGGATAACAACCCACAACTTAGCATTCAAATCCTTTAAAGCTCTATCTCTTGTAAAGTGTTTGATCACTGAATTTAATATTTCAGTCTTTGAACTACTACTGTCAGATCTTATTATGGAAAATGTTTTCACATAGTGCCACCTAGTGGAAACCAACCAGTTAATCTTCTTGTTCAGAAATGAACACATAGGATCTGATTGGCCAATAAAGCAAAAAGTTATCGAAAAATAAATGATGCTGGTAGTGAAAGGTTGGTCTTTGATTGTAGCACATACACTTTTAGTATAGTTCATACATGTTATGGTTGTATTCCTATTTGCAAACTCCCCACAGCTTCTCTTACACCGTTGTATCTGATGAATGAGGAAAGACAGAGGCTTTGGCTGCCTACTGCTTGTATGATTGCTGTGATGCATTTAATTGTCGTTCACTTTCCTTCAGGAATGTTGTTTTGGCTGCATTTCTTTCTAAGGACCTCTAGCTATCTTCTGCTTCTGCCTTGCTTAGTCCTTGCTTTTTATGGAGCAATGCCTTTTTGTATAATCTGATCGCTGATTGCATAGAATCACTTACCCAACAATGGAGCACAGAAAACATACTTAGTGTGCTTAATGTGTGTCATGATAGTAGATCCTGCTATGAAGCAATGTAAATAGTAACAGTAAATAGTTTTTGGCTTCTTTCTGGTATTAACTTGCATAGTAGTTGTTTTATGCTAATGGTAGCATGGATATCACATGACTAACATGGTCATCGGCTGGTTTTGAACCAGGAACATACTTAGGTGGATTAATAACTAAACAGTTCTCCTAGTTCTTCCTTGAGACATCCTTTGGCTCCAGATCTACATTCTCTGGTCTGTTTTTAATGGTCAGGTGAGTTATACCAATCATGGAACTAGTTCTGCGGCTTCTTAGCTAGAGTTTTTCCCTGGAGCTCCATTCCTTCAGAGTTTGTATAACATTATGACTGAGTATTTGTATCCATCATGAGCAAAAATCTTATTAGAGCTCTTTGGAATTCAGTCCTGCCTTGCTTCCCTTTAAAGTAATACTATCGCCGTTATTGACGTCACAATGGATATGGAAAATGTCGAAGCATCTGAGGCCAGTATCCCGATTTAGAATCATGCCTGTTACACAAACCATTCCCATAGACTTCACTTTGTGGTTGCTGTTGCAAGGCACACACATATAATGCACTTTCTGTGCCTGTCCTTATTTTATTTATTTATTAAATCATAAATTTCACTCAGGGAAGCAAACATCAAAACAACAAAAACAATATTTTTTTAAAAAAAATTAAAGAACAGACAACTGTGCACAACTAAATAATGTCAAAGTTTCTAGGAACAATATATTTCAGCCATCAAATGCTTAAGTAAACAGGAATGTTTTAAAATGGCAATAAGAGTGCCTTTTATCAGTGGAACACCTACTACAATAGATACACCTTGTAATAGTGCAACAGTATTAGTTAGTTTTCTCAGGAAAATGTCTTCTAGCCCACAAAGTTGGAGGCCAGTTATCTTTCTTTTTTCAATTTATTAGATTTAAATTCCGCTATTCCAAATGAACCCAGATACGCTGTCTTGGACATAACATACACTGGGTCTGTCTGAACAATCATATATTGGCTTAATAAATGGAGATATGAACAAGCCTCTTGGCTACACATGTGATCTCTTTGCTTTAACTATATTTTCCTGTTTCATTCAAATCTGGAAACTACGGCTAACAGTTTCAGAAAAAGCCAGGATGGACAGCCAACATCAAGCATCACTTAACATCTTGGCTTGTTCTGACGCTGTTAACCATAGTATCCCAATACAGATGAAACAAGAAGCTATAGTTAATGGAAGACTTCTCGCTCATTTGTGCAGAAGACAGAGGACTCAGCTATACAGCTGCAACTACAACGTTTTAAGTGCAATATACAATGTGACACTAGATGGCAATGGTGAGTCTTATGGAAAAGTCAATGTATTTTTAAAAACACATTTTCAGAATGGTTTTTATATGGGTATAGATTCCACCAGAATTGGCCAAGAGGCTTGTTACTATCTCATTTTATTAAGCTGATATGTGATAGTCTATATGTGGCTTGAATTTTGGTGTAAAACCCTTCACCACTGTAAAAACATAGAGAACTAAGACTCAGTAATCAAAACCCAGAAAAAAAATGGTTTTGTAGACAGCCAGCACTAGAAAGATGGACCAAATGATGTTTTAGGGTCAAGCCCCAGACTATAAATTTACAACCTGAAATTCCACTTTCACTGGACTCCACCTGAGTATTTCCTTTTGCTACCCTGCTGCACCTGAGATTAGTAATTTCAAGGCTTTGCTCTGCATTATGTTCTGATAAAAAACTTTTTAGAATTTACAAAAAAGAATGATGAACCCAAACTTTCCTTAACAGACTCAGAGTTCAAGATATGGCAGTTCTCCTGTGCACGATGAAAGTGTAAGTTGAAAGAAAAAGACAGTACAAACTCCACAGAGGTGACTTGGTGGTGGTATAACAACATGCAAAGCTAAAGTTGGCTTGAGAGGAAGTCAGTTTCTTTGATGCCTCACTTGCAGTCATTGAATTATCCTGTGTTTGTCCGTAAGGTTGAATAAGAGATTGTTGGACAAGTCCTGAATATGTTTGATTTCTACATCATGACACTATTTATTTATTTATTTATTTATTTATTTATTTATTTCTGATTATTAACTTTATTGTGGAAAGAGGAGTGGGGGAGTCTGATATCCTGGTGCACGACCAGAGAGATGGAGAGGAACAGGACCATTGGTAACATCTGCAGAATGGGAATGCCAGCAATGCTCAGATTATTGGAATCTAGCACTTTTATTTCATGGCAGATTCACATGACCCAGCTGGCAAAAGGTGATCTGGAATAGCATTATGATTTCCGCATCGCTAGATGTACCAAGCCACTATGTAACCATGGAGACTGGATTGAAAAATGGCATAGTTAATATGGAGTTAGATCAAAAAAAGCTCTTCCATATATGAAGTCATCTTCAGTTCAGGGAAGGAATGTTTAATGCTAGAGCAAGCCTGTACAACTTGTGACCCACCAAGCTAAAACACAGCCAGTAAGACATGATTTGCGACCTCCCTGATACTTGCACTCCCTTCTTTTGCAATACCAGGCAGGTAGGGAACCAAAAGGTTTGTTGAGCCCCTCTTGGCTGGTAGACTGCATTCAGGCTGGTAGGTCACAAATTGTGCAGTCCTAAGAGCGCCGCATACAAAAAATGAAGCTAAACCCACATATGTTTGTCTGCTTGGCAAAAGGCTGTAGCTTCTCCTAAGCAATAAAGAATGAGAACTGCTACCAAGCAGACCCACCTCTAACAGGATTTTCAGAAATCTTGCACAAGTGTTTGTGGTACAGAGCTTGTTGCTATTTTTCTTCTTGTCACAGTGCTTTTGGGTGTATCCTTTGGACTCTCTCTCCCTCTGTGTGTGTGATGCAGCAAGTATATAACAACTTATATAACAACCACAATCCCAGACCATCCAAGATATGCTCAAGAACCCATGTCGTACGATGACTGAAGTGTTGGGCTTCGGTGTGGATTAAAATCCCTGTTCAGCTATGGAGAGTGTTATTGCTTAGCCTAGCATACATCATAAAAGGTGGCAACTGTGAGGTTAAAATTGGTTGTTTGAATAATGGTGGGATGCAAGCATACTACATATACAGATCCTACATCCTGGGCCTGAAAGGACATGATTCAGCATATGGCACTGCACCTTACAGAAGTTTGCTTTAACATGATAAGAAATCCTCAAATAGCAGATATCAGAGAAAGGATGGATAATTTTTCTACTTCTTTACGTTACACAAAATTCTGCTCTTCCTGCATAACAGGTATGGGGAACCTTTGGCTCTCTACATGTTACTGAACTACAACCTCCATCATCACATCAGCTTGCTAGAGCTAATGTCACTTGTAGTTCAGCAACATTTGGAAGGCCAAAGGTTCCCATGTCTGCTGTAATAAAACTCCCAGAGTTTTATCTGGACAAGGTTTACTAGATGCAGCCAACCTGTCTTCAGTGCCAAGGATCATTTTTTAAAAAATGGCACCCCCCTGTAAAAGTCATCTGGAAACTTGAATGCTTGGTGTCATTCAAAACCCTGAGCCAATGAGATACTTAATACAGGGATCACCATTGTGAAAGCTTTCTGTCCAACTATGGTAGCTGTCAAATTAATCACACTTGTGATTGCCATCTTTGCAGGTAGAGGAGTCATTTGTTATAGGTTGCTCTTGTAGAATATTTGATTAAATTAAGCATATGTGGAGGTGGCTTGAAACTCAAGCAGTTTCCTAAATCTGGATATGAGTAGGCAGTGCCATAGAAGAATTTTTAGGAGTTTCCAATCAACTTTTTCATATTGTCACCTTGATAATGGAGCAGTTTGGGGTCAGGTTACCTGAAACACCACCTGACCCTGTATGAACCTGTAAGGTCATTTAGATCAGCACTCTACAGGATATCATAGAGTAGGTAAACTGAAAGCAGGCATTTTTTGCTGTTTCCCCTGCACATTGATGTGCCCTTCTCTTTGCCCTACATGAAGCATCACAGCAATTTCCCTTGATTGTCTTGTTAAAGGCATACTTTTTTTCCGGCAAGCTTCCCCTAATCCATCAACTCAGGCCCTGTACCACTGGATTTCTGTTTCTATGATGTAGTTTTATTGTTTTTACGCTGATTTGCATTGTTTGTACACAACGTTGAGGGTTTATTTGAATATTAAGTGGTTCAGAAATATTTTTAAATAAATAACGCAACTGAAATGACAATTACTAATGGATTTGTGACACATTGGGAGTAATCCTCTATCTACAATTTCCTTTCTTCCATGTCTTGCAGTCTCCAAGGACACTCTCTCCAACTCCATCTGCAGAAGTAAGTTCAATGGAAGCTGTGCCCTGCATTGTATGATGATAATAATAATAATAATAATATGACTACCAGTAAAACAGTATTATTGCTTGTTGCGTGCTGCCTTCTTGTAAGTTGCCATTCTGTGACTATGCAGTCCACCGTGCTGAATGCAATTCAGCAGCAAATTGCACATGTCATTTATTTAGCTTATTGCCCTCAATGCAATCAATCTCATCTCATAATGGCAGGCTCGGGTTTTGCTTTAAAAAAAATCAAAAGACTCAGGGGCAGTATGGTTACATAACTGGGACACTGAAATTTCAGAGGTCAAAGGTGAAGAAGTGAGCAGGGAGCAGGATCAGTAACTGTTGTTAAGTAGTGGAAACAAACTGAATAGTTGGAGCTGGTGAGCAATGCAATCATATATGCAGGGTTCCTTCTATATGACAGTTGGGAATGAATGGAACAGACTATTCAACATCCTTACCCAGTAAGGTAAAGGTAAAGGGACCCCTGACCATTAGGTCCAGTCGTGATTGACTCTGGGGTTGCGGTGCTCATCTCACTTTATTGGCTGAGGGAGCCGGTGTACAGCTTCCGGGTCATGTGGCCAGCATGACTAAGCCACTTCTGGTGAACCAGAGCAGCGCACGGAAACGCCGTTGCCAGAGCGGTACCTATTTATCTACTTTCACTTTGACATGCTTTCGAACTGCTACGTTGGCAGGAGCAGAGACCGAGCAATGGGAGCTCACCCCATCGCGGGGATTCGAACCGCCGACCTTCTGATTGGCAAGTCCTAGGCTCTGTGGTTTAACCCACAGCACCACCCGGGTCCCTATGTTACCTTACCCAGTAATATATAGCAAATCTTGGAAGGGTCAAGGTGGGATAAGGTGACTTCAGGAGCTCCATCTTCATGCTAGTATGAAGCCTCTGGAATTTTTGGCGCTTCCATATTCAGTGTTTCAATGATAGACGTTTTGGACAGGCTAATATTTTTTAAATGGCTCCCAACTCTCTTAAGTGTCAGCTCCCATGTTATGAGGGAAATGCTTTTTTGTAACATCTAGTTTGTCTCCAACTGTCAAGGAACTGAAGCAGCGAGTTACTATGGAAAAAACATTTTAGCAGCATCTTAACCATTATAACCATTAATATTATAATATATATGTAAATTATTTTCTTACCTCAGGGATATCAGGATCTTCGGGATCGGATGATACACCGGTCTACCAGCCAGGGGTCCATTGGTTCTCCTGTGTACAGTCGTCACAGCTACACTCCTACAATGTCACGTTCACCACAACATTTTCACAGACCTGGTAAGGCCCAATGTAGGCAAGTGGCCAAGCCACAGAATCTTAGCTTCTTTATGTCATAGAATTGCATAGAAAAGGAATCTGACACTTTAGTATTACATGACTTCTTGCATACGGTTTGGTTCCCTCCCCCTTCCTTTTCACTTTTTGATATTTTTAATTAAGCTGCCTAGAATCTATGCCAGTTAGAGAAAAGCACACAATTTCCTGCAATGAGTCTTGTTGTTAGGGGGAATGTTTGAGTCTTAGGGTAAAGCGATTACTGTTGGGAAATTAAATTGGTTGCTTATCCTTTCTTTTATAAGTGGCAAGTAATGTTGAATATCATGCTATAGGGACCTTTTTAATGAGTCCTTGGTTTCAGACTGTGGAATACTCCTGATAATTAAACCTCGCAGTCCACATGACCTCTCTGCTTTGATGTTGAAATGGAAGGCCATCTTTAAAAACAGGAAAATTCTTTATTTAAAATCTTAGTGTGAAGACAGACATAAAAAAATTTAAAAGTTAAATGCAAATTCCACAGCCCTTCCTTCCTTCCTTCCTTCCTTCCTTCCTTCCTTCCTTCCTTCCTTCCTTCCTTCCTGCTTTCACATCTGAAATGTCCACTGTACACACTAGTGAATCTAACGCTGCTTCAGATGTTAGGCTTCCCTCCCCACTTATGTCTTCCTTTTTTTAAAAAAAAAAAAGTAATTTGTTGCCTTCTTAATTATTTTAAAGAAAAGTTAAGTTTATAAAACGTAAATCTCTTCTGAGTGTTTGAGGCAGGAAGAGATTTCTTGGTGACATCACAGGGGCCAGCCCAATGAATAGTTAAATATAGCCTCAAACTGGCAGAATTGTTCTTTTCAGAGCTTTATCCTGCTGTGGAAAGCTAACTATCAACTGGTCACTTTGAATATCTTTGCAGGGTAGCACCCACTGCTCTTAAAATGCTGGGCCTGCATTCACCCCTAGCTAGCCATTAAGGTCTACAAATTGCAAACCAGTTCATTTGTTAAAGTTGCATGCACAAAACAGTGAAATTTCTAC
The DNA here is from genome assembly GCF_965113315.1 of Podarcis vaucheri. Lineage (NCBI taxonomy): Eukaryota > Metazoa > Chordata > Lepidosauria > Squamata > Lacertidae > Podarcis > Podarcis vaucheri. Next base: position 52,377,681 of record NC_138763.1, on the reverse strand, counting down.
TTCAGAGATGTGCATTAAGCTGTATTTTTCTTTGAGGTCTTGCCTTTAAAACGTACGTCCCTAAATAAACTGCTCGTGGGTAGCATTGTGAGCAAAATCTGGAAATTAAAATTGGTTAGCCTTACTCTGGAAACATTATGGAACCCCAAAAGTAGGGTTTGGGATTCAGGTTAGGGAGAATTGCATAGCTACCTCATCCAAAGGCAGGTGAAGCAAATGTCTAGATGCATGTTTTTCACAAAGGAATTTATTAGTATCAAGTTTGAGTGCCTTCATATGATGATGGTAAGCTTAAAATGGTAAGCTTAAAATGTTGAAGAGGTTTTTCATATAAAAGGCACAAATGAAATTTGGTTTATCATATAGCATTGACAAGATAATGATGAATTCTTCAAGATATACATGGTTGAGCCAACTGAATCTATTGGAATCTATGAAAAAGCTTCACATTTCTGCTTCTTTTGATTATAGCTCCATATATGCTAGGTGATAAACAAATCCAGGCTTTCTTAAGAGTTTGACAGAGCACAATGGCTAGTTGTTTTTATTTCTGTGGGAAATGATGATCCAAGTTGGCATTGGCCTCATTCAGATATAATGCTCAACAATAATTAAGGACAAATGAATGAACCACTCCTCTTTCCTTCTCTGGTATGGCCTCAAGGAAAAGATCAGAAGCTATCACTTCCATTTTTAACCACCTGCATTTTGGCATTAGGTGTACTTATCTGTCAGTATAATATAGTCAAAAGCAATAAAATATAGTTGTTAATCTCCAACTGATTCCATTTCAGGAAGGATCTATATGACAACTCTTAGTATGTGAATTTGTGAACATAATCTATGAACAGAATTTAGTATTTCAACTGTAATTGTAACTAAGAATGGTACAGTGTTTCCTTTAAACCATGATTTAACTAACTTAAGAGTGTGAAATATGACAAGATGTAGGACATGCCATTTCTCAAACTTGTATTTGTGAGATTTATTAAGATTGAGACAATGATTCAGTTTGCTTTGCTGGTATTTTGAATAGCTTTCTAGCATTGTGTATTTAAATAAATGCAGGAAATAAAATGGTTTCTGAGAGCAGTTCAAATTACTGGGGAAACAACCAATATTATATTTTGAGATGACTGGGAATTCCCCCCCCAAAAGTTGGACAAGGAACACCGTTATTCACACAATAGCAGATATTTGCAGATTTTTTGTAACCCCAGATCTCAAAATTTCCAGAATGATTTTGGAAGTGACCTAAAGGCACTTGTTGAAAATTCCCTCATTGATAAACCACATGAAAGGCTACATTGATTAGAATATATATTCTATTCAAAAATGGCTCTCTTCCAGTATCTATATTATATTAAAAACTTTCATCATAAGGCCCCAAGGTGTTCCTGGTGTTCTTAGTGGAATGACTAAACTCTTCTTCCAGAATTTCTTAGAACAATTTTAAAAGGACTTTGTACTTTGTTTTGGCATTGTTTGGTCAGGTTGTCACCCAGACAGCTGTTGCTTCTGAAACTCATTTGGGTTCAGGGTGTGTGATGCATGAATAATAATAATTTTTTGCTATATAGAGAGAGTACTAATTTAAGCCTGGGCTAAGGAAGTATCCAGTGGCAATCTTGAGTTTTCACCTTCTTCCTATGACTTTTCCTAATATTTGTGTAATCTTATTTCTTCCTAGTTTGTTTAGTGCTTTTCTCCCTCTGTTCTCTCCCCGCCTCCAGCCACTGGCCCTGCTTCTGTCTTATTTTGTGTTCTCTTTTCTTTGTTTCCATTTTGTCTTGCCTCACGATTTCTTGCCGCTGCAGAGCTGCAGTCTAACGGTGTGCAGCGGTTAGCCCACCTGCGCACTAGCAGTCCCATCTCCACCCACAATGACTCCCGCCCCTACTCCCCTTTCCGACACCACTTCATCCCCCATGTCAAAGGTAAGGAGACAGGCCATTCAAGCTAGTGTCAGACAGACTGGAGATTTATTAGCATTCAAGGAAAGCTAATAAGGCACATCTCCATCAAGTGGCTATCAGCTGTGTGACTCCCGGCATGCCTCAGACCTGCGTCATAATGAATGTGTTAGACCTGACATACCTTCTCCATCTTCGAGGAAGTATGTCCTTTCTAAGGGTCTCCTTAGGTGAAGTGCTCCATTTCTTATGTTTTAGGAAAGTGTGGCTCTTTGAACAGCAAGGTGACAGAATTTTGCTGCCTTGGAAACGTAACTCTGGAATTGCCATAACTCTGAATCTCACTCTTCAAACACATTGGCATGTCCTATATTTTCTGTAAGGTCTCCAGTAGCAGCTCTCCCCATGCTTCAACTTCCAACACAAATAACGCCATGTCTGTCAAGCTTCGCACAGAGACATTTTTCACTTACAATGCCTTCTAGCATAGCCTCCTTCCCTCAAATCTAAGGCCAGATTCAGGTCATTTTACCAGCTCATACACTGGCAAACCCCAGCGTTGAAGAACAAGGCTTGCTCTAATATAACAAATCCCAGCTCCTGTCTTAGGAATGCAGGAAGCATCCTTATAGCATATCTACACTGATTGGCAGTGGCTTTCTACAGTTTCAGACAGGTAGCTTACCTAACCCTACCTGGAAATGCCAGCAATTGATACTGGGAGTTATCGCAAGCAAAGCATGTGCCTCTACCACTGGGCAAACCACCATGAGAGGGTGCATTCATATAACATTTTTATTGTCTGGAGTGACATGGTACAATCACTACTTATAGTCAAAAGCTAAGATTCATCTCTCTTAAAAACTATCTTCATAGTTTAGCTTGCTTTTCATACTGTCACACTATTTAACTCTTAAAATTCCCTACCTGTTCCAGGTAGCTTGCTCCATCTTCCTGCCAGTATATTGATCCTCCATGATGACTATCCTACCACTTTGTATACAAAAAAAGTATCAGGTGTTATAACGATTGTAATACAACAAAACCAAAACACCAAACCAGCTTGCAAAAATAAAGGACAATTTTACTTAGTTCAACAAATTAGAGTGCAATGTGCATATCAAAGCCTGAAGATACTTATAGACATACAGTCAACTAGTGGCACAACTCTGCCAATAATGTATAGTGTCTGCCAATAATAGTGTCATAGCACAGCTGAAACAAGCGAATCGTTCTACAGTTAATTATCTACTGGAAGCGCAAAGTCCTGTAAGTGGGAATGGTTGCAAGAAAGGGTTCTTCACATGGCCATATGTAGATCTCCAGGCTTTGATATGCACGTTGTGCTTTAATTTGTTGAACTAAGTAAAATTGTCCTTTATATTTGCAAGCCGGTTTGGTGTTTTGGTTTTGTTGTATCCTGCCACTTTGTCTACCCATTTTCCTCCCGGTATCCATTCCTCTTTGTTCCCAATGTTCCCTATATAATTTTCAACTCCTCCTGAATCACTCACTCAGGAGCTGATGTGAGCAGCAATAGATTAGGTGAATTGCTAAAAGCCAGGAAGATTTATGCTCAAGTTATACTACACATTTCAGTGTCCTGAACTGAAGTAATATGGATGTTAAATAGATTGCATGGTTTCCATGGGCCATTATCGGAAATGATAATAGTTCTTAACCTCCTCCTGTCTCCAGTAATAAGACACACTTTACAACCTTTTCGTTCCAGTTTGTTTTAATCCTCACCATAGCAAAACTCACTTCATCCTTTACACATGGGGTCCCTTAAAAACAGAGGCACAATTCATGTTTGCATGCACTTGATCCATAAACTCCAGTTCAACATTTCCATGCTGCAGACCTACTGTAGCATCCTCCTCCTTTCTCAAGGCATTCCCATTCTCTCTCATAATATGGTAGAGCTAGTGGCTCCTTTAGATTTGACATGGCAAACTTCACTGAGGTTCAGCTCATAGTTATCAGTTTCTGAAATAAAGATTTTCGCGTGTAACTCAAATTTGTGTCCTGCTTTGTCCATTCGAATGACAAAATCGGGAAAAACAGAAGGGCATTTAATTGTATCTTGTACAATAAAGATATGGGATATACTTCCATGCGAAAGTGCCAGCATGACTATGTGTGCATGTGCCTAGGGGTGATGTTTTGATATCTGCAGTCCACACTCAGCAGTAGCTTAAGGCCATGCTGGGCTTCCCCACTTCTGCACAAAGTTAATGGTGCCAATTATGGAACCAGCACAGGCTCTGCTATGTGCTCAGATGCCTTCACAATGTTCATACAGCATCTCCCAGGAAGAAAGGTGCTTCTCTTTCTAGGAGTTTTTCCCATGTACTTGTGATGCCAAACTATGACATGAGAGTACAGAAAGCTACCATCCAGATGTGTGCTAAAGTGATTTGTGCTAGATGCTCAGCCATTTTAAATTGCAATTGGCAATATTGAATAAATCAGTAATTAAATGGACCTAAGGTAATGATTGATTGTATATTAATCTGATTGTGACTTTCTGGAGGGGAGAGTTCATCTTCTTTGAAAGTTTTGGCTTTGAAGCGTTTAGAAACTGCATGTTTCAAGTAGAGTAGATAGGTAAAAAAACCCCTGCAGGAATGTATTTTGCTTTCATGGGGTTTGTATCACATACATTATATCAATCTCCCTTAAGATGACCCAGCAAGGTTGGTTAGTAATAAAACTTATTTGTTTTATTGTTTATTAAGTTTGATCTTCATTTGAAGATCTCATGAAAACACAAAATGCATAATAAAAACAAGAACAAAACTAAGCAATCACCCCCTCTCCACCCCATCTCCCCAAAATGCCACTGCATTATAGGTATAGGGAGTTTCACAAGTAGGATGCGGAGAGAATTCAAATCCTTATATAACAACTGATTGTCAGTCACATGGATTAAAAAAACCACCAGATATGAGAAGAAAAAGCAGTAGACAGGAGCATGTGAGAGGGGAAGGGTTAAGATTTCCCTCTACAGCTGCAGTCTTAGTTATGACCTCTCCCCACATGCACCAGTTGACAATTTCTCTTAAAAATTATTGATAAGCTTATCTGATGGATTGAGAACCAAAAAGTAGCACTGTGCTTCCCATGACTGCTTTCTGCACTCCCCCACCTTTTAATTACATGTGCTTACATAGCCATATGTTTTTTCTTCTTTTTTTAGTTGAAAAATACCACCATGGTTCTCATGAATGCATTCAGCTCTATTCTCCCATTTGTTTTATCCTCATTTCTGTACATGACTTTTTTCCTTTTCTTTTCTCAGATGCGGCTCCATTCTACATAGGTATGCCATGTCTCAGCTCTCTTGTGACACCCCTCTCCAATACCCAGAGGGACTTTGTGTTGTTGTTCTTACCCATGTTCACTCCCTCTTTGCTGATGCTTCCTTCCTTCCAAGTGTCATTCTAACAGATACGTTTTACTGCTTTAGCTAACAACATGTTAGGCACAATTCAGCCGCTCATATTGGCCTCTATTCACAGATGTGTAAATCTGTGGCTCAGTCTGTAGCACAGGGCTGTTTGACCAGAATATCAAGGGTCCTTTGTTCTTTCCATTTAACTTAATGCTTGTCAGTAGAGATTACTGTCACCCTTCAGCTTTCTGCAAATAGCAGTTCAATGCAAATTTACTAGAGAGCCAAACAGAGGTTAAAAAAAAAGTGTGATGAAAAGCTGATAACCAATTCCTCTTTTAAAAAAAGTTTAATGTACATGTTTGTAGGATATTTCTAGCAGGTTGAGAACCACATGATGGTGCATCCCAATTTTGAACTGTAAAATGTTGCCTTGAACAAACAAAGTTAGCATAGCATAAAAGCCACATGGAGGCCACTTGAAGCCACATAGCAGCCACTCCATGAGGACTGGTTTCCATTGGCTGTTTTCTCTCCTCACCACTGCCACACATGCATGATGTATAGAAGAGCTGCCATGCAGAGACAGTTTCAAGTTGTTTGACTTGCTTTCACGTATGTCCTGTCAAATGCACGATTAATTTCCCTCCAGCTCCTGAGAGCAAATAAAGAGGTTACCATAACCCACTGTAAATACACCACATCTATTGATTTAATGTTTATTTTCTAATAAATACATATTCTACAGAAAATATATGTCTCTCTCCAAGCAGTCATTCACTTTTTTTTAGCACTGATACTAACTGATCGCTAGTGTCTTTGAAAAGCCACGTGTATGAGGATAGACATAAACTAAGTTCTTACTGATCCTGAGCTTTAGGGATGAGTTGAGTAATCTATGAACTGAATGAATTGGATTCCCTCCCTTCAGCATATTGATAACCCACTCCCAGGTTTTTAAAGGAACAGTTTGCACATCAGAAAACTGTATCAGAGAGTGCCATTCAATAGCAGACACAGGCCCTTTCCAGGGAGGCTCACCTGATGTTGACTCTATTACCTTATGGTGCCACTTGTAGACTGTTTTAGTTGCCTAGGCATTTTAGATATCATTTGAATAATGGTTTTAATCTTTCTTAGCTCTTTTTAATCTACTTTTACTATTGGCTTCTGCTGTTACACTGGTTTTATAATTGCTGTATTTGTTTTAGTTGACTGTTTCTAATCCTCTTCATTTGTGAGCTTCTCTGAAGACCCTTTGGGTTGAAGAGCAGGCTAACAACTTAGGGCATATACATGGGATAAAGTGATTCAGAGTCCCATTGACATAGTTCAAGCTTGAAAAGCTTGGACAGGTTTTATACGCTGTCCCTTCAATGCAAGCATAAAACACCTATGTGTGCAGCTGTATTGCACACAACTGGAGTTTATACGACAATGCATTGGTCTCCCTGTTGATTAGAAGGAATCTCCAGTCCAAACTTTCAGTCACTCACTTAATCACTATGTATCACTGGCTGTGCAGCTGGCATTGAAGGGAAAACATACTTTGGCTGCTTCTGTTCATGAATGAAAATGTGAGAAAGTGTCAATAGAACAGCTCCCCATGTGCCCCCTCCCCGCCCTCTAGCAGTTGTTGGATTACAACTCCTGTCATCCCTGACAATTGGTCATGCTGCCCTGGACTCACAGATAGGCCCATGTGGAGGGGAAGGCAGCCAGGTACATTTGTTCTGGACCTTTAGAGTGCTAAGCTGGCTGGGGGAGCCTGTCAGGGGCCTGCTGGACTTGCGCTGTTTGAGTTTATAACTTTATTCTAACAAGACTCCAGCCCCTGGCCGCAGACAAGTTCTGTATGGACCTGCTGACAGGAGTTAGAGTTCAGCCTCATTGCAAGGGCCACAGGCTCATCATACCTACCATAAGATAATTTCCTGGAGATGAGATGAAAAACAAGACCCTAGAGAGAAAGGAGTGCGGTTATTTATTTATGCTAGTTTGATCAATCAAAGAAAGAGCAAACCAGAATAATTAATCTGAAGCTTTTCTCCTTCTCGTACATGTATGATCATTTGAAATAAATGATTCTCTTCTAAGGGTGCAGATAATTTGACTTGGGGTTTGCCTAGCAATGACTTTGCCAAATGCCATGACTCTTCAACTGAAAGTGTGAACCCTGGCTGATATTAAATCATTACCATGTAACTTCCCATTCCGCTCCACGGCTTGTCCATTTAATTTGACTGCATTCTTCCTCACGCATGCTGTTGGAATGTACAAATGAGAGGATGCAAGCTGCCTGATTTCTAGCCTGATGTGAATGTCTCTCTTAGCACAGACTAGCAGTGCCTTCTAACGCTAGCCATATTTCCTGACTACCAACAATATATATTTTTTGTTTGGTTTTCCTTTTCCACCGTCTTTTGGTTGGGTTTTTGAATTATGCCTGCTTCTTTACTGCTGTTTTTGTTTTTGTTTCTGTTTCCCCATTCTCCTCATTGGAGGCAATGAGCCGTCCAGCGGTCGGAACTCCCTTGCCCCTTACCGGCCAGACAGCCGCCCTCTAACACCAACTTACGCTCAGGCCCCTAAACATTTCCATGTTCCAGGTAGGAGCTGGCAATGTATGTCTCGGTGTCCTGTCATAGTGTAGACCAGTAGCCTTTGTAACCCTTGTCTTGTCTCCATTATCTCATGCTGTTTAGTTCGTTTGTTTTTTGGAGTATACCATGAACTGCTTTGAAATGCAGGGCTTGTTGGTTTTATTTTGAGAGGAATTAGAAAAAGCTGGCTGCAGAAAGATTTAAGCGTTGAAATTAAATCTTTCTCTTAGAGATTTTGGAATAGGGAGGATACAATGTAGTTTGGTAAGAGCACCATGTACATGGCCCAAGCCACTTCTTGGTAGCACCAAACACATCTTACCTGTTAGTTCCTGTTTTTCATGACTTTAAGAGGCAGGATTCAGGTTACAATCCTAAACAAAAATACTAGGAAGCCCGTCTAATGGAACTGAATGGGACCTGAGCAACCATACTTAGAATTGCACTGTCAGACACTTTGCATTTTTTTGTGGCACAATGACTGTGCTTTCTGTTAAGAATAATATTGCTTAAACAGACTCATTGCATCTAGTTGTTACTGTGGCGCCCTCTGGTAGGCTTCATTTGGGGCCTTAAATCTGTAGATTCCTGTGTGAAGTAGTTCTCATTGATGTAAATTATTAATTTAACATTAAAGGTTCACATTATTTACTTTGCTTCTGTACACTTTTTACTGCTTGAGAAGGAGCCAGTGATACTGCTAGAAGTTCAGCCTTGTGTATATTACACTCTGCTTTTATAGTATTGTCTGCTGAGAATGCTGCAGATAACCTGGTAGCCATTTTCTAGCAATGGCTGTGGCTTAATGTTTCTTGAGCAGTCTCAGTGAGAAATGGATATGTCATTATTCAGTATTAAGCAAAACATTGAGTTGCGGTTAGTTTGTATCACAGAACTCTTGTTCCAATGTATTTTGAGGAGATAAAGAATTATGGCCCCATTTTCTTCCGTGTCAATTAGAGTTGTTTCTCTGGAAGTAATAGAGACGTGCCTATCTGGCTGAAAATTTTGGCCACACACTTAGGAGCTACTGCTGCTGATATAACATCTGCCTTCATGGTCATGGATCTCCAAGACATTCTTAAGAGATTACACACATATTGTAACTGCTTAACATACAGAGAAGGTATAGTGGAGGGTGGGGGATGTGGAGCTGAACCAACAGCATAACCCTTTTTATGGTTTAGAGTTGGACCATTACTGATATATTCTAGCCATTAATTAGCTGCTACACATCTAAGAGGGATAGCCTGCATTAAACATATCTTGCCACTACGAGGCTACAATCCCACCAAACACAGTGGCACTACTGAGTAAACATGTGTAGGATCAGGCTACAATATTGCATTCCATTTTCTTTGTCTACTGAGTTACCCTAGCTAAATCTTTTTTAAGAAAAACAACAACCCAAAGAACATGTCTTTTGGGTTATTTATTTTTGACTTTACCTCAAGCTTTCTAAGAATCCTCTCTCCATTTTGTTTGTGTTGTCATATTAATTTTCAGTGTCTGTGCATTTTATATTTAAGAGGAACATGAACTTTTCCTTGAGAGTATATCCAAGCATGTATTTTAAAAAAAACAAATGAAAACATTCTGTACTATTTAAGTCATTGCTAGAGAAATACTGTATTAAGTCCAGGCTCTATGCCATAAAATGCTTCTGAATATGAACATATGTGGTTGGTGGTGTGAGTTGGTTGTACCACCAAACCAATAAGTGTGGTAAGAAACATTGCAGAGGCTCAATAGAATCATGGAGAATATGGCTGAATTTCAAAACGGCAGATTTACACTGCAATCCTTCACACATCTACCTGAAAGCAAGTCCCACTGTTCTCAATGAGACTTACTTATGAGTAGGCGTACATAGGATTGCACTGAATGAAACATGTTCTGAAGCCTTGACTGTAAATGTACATCATTGCTATTTGTGATGTCTGTGGTTGGAGGAGAAATTGAGCTGCTGTTGCACAATTTCCCAGTAGTCATTTGGGGGCTATTTTCCGCCAGAATGCTCCTGTCTCCACCCCTGGCATATCTCTTTTGGTTGCACCTCCTGTGAAATGTTTATCCCACTAACAATCTACTAAGACATTAAACTGAATGGCCCATGCCTTTAGGTACATCACCATGTTGCCAACTCTATATGTCAAAGATTTCATGTCATCTGTCTGTGATATTTTCCCATCTGTTTTTGTGTTTTGTTTTCATCAGATACTTCTCTCTTTTATGCAATACTGAAATTAGTTTCCTGGATACTTGTGCCAAGTCCTCGGTTTGGAATACCTGTCAATTTAGTGTTTGATTTCTTCCCTCTTTCCCAGCATTAATTGAAGATGTCCAAATAGTCTCATGTTTCTGCTTTTTATTTTTACAGATCAAGGCATCAATATTTATAGAAAACCTCCTATCTACAAACAGCATGGTAAACCTTATTCTTTCTGTTTTCAAAGTGAGACAATCTTAATATATTAAATAGCTGCATGACTGAACTGTTGACTTACCCAGAGCTTTGTCTTCATGTTAATTTTTTGTAACATTAGCGGTTTATTGCCTGCTTTATCACCTTTTACGTTTCATTTTTTCTGATGTAAACAGAGGGTGTTTGAAAGGCAGAAAGATCTCTCATCTTACATGTGTTTGGCAGCAGGCTGGTTGAAATTGTGCAACTCCCAAGGAAGGCACAGGGTAACACAAGCAGACCTGGCACAAAATGTGCTTTTAAACTCTTGGTCTTGCTTGCTGGGCAAGGCCTACTCATTGCGCCGGCTCTGGGAGTGCTGCAGATACACTAGCCGCAGGGTAGCGCCATGGTTTGACTATATGCAATTTTCACACATATGCATAATGCTTGGAACCAAACCCGTGTAAGATGAAGGATTACTTTACACTGTATGCCTCACTGCTTTGAATGTCGTTTTCCAGAGTATGATAATCCATCACGGCTACTTTGTTATGTAGTACCCTGCTTGCAAACAGAAATAGTACATGTCTTATTGGCCTTTGTTTCAGTCATATAAGCTGCAGTCGTGTAGGGTTGTTTTACAGCTAGCAGGCCAGCATTCCACATGCAAATTTGCTTAAAGATATTGCACTAATAATTCTGGAAATATTGAAAGCAACATATCTCTTGGAAACTGTCATAACTAGCTAAAAAACTCTGACAGGAACAGTTAGGTTTTTAAATCAGTTTTCCTGTCCACTGGAATACCCACTTTAATAATATGAGAAATGATGGGGAAAGTCACTTGACCAAAGCATGGTCCCAATGAATACTGAAAGAGCATAATCCAACAAGCACGCTCATCTCTCTCATGACCCTCATTCATTTATTGATGCTGGCATGGGAGCAAGCTTGGTCTCCATTGTGTATTGCTGTGCTCGACTGAGCTTAAAATGAGGTAGAACTGACAAGAATCTGCTTTTGAGTGCAGGGGCAAAGCAGTAGAATGTCTGTAGTAACTACAGAGTGTCTTTCAACATGTGCCCAATGTTGAATGCTCCGAGTAAAAAACGAATAGTGTGTCTTCATAGCAGGGTTATTCCTCAGCGGTTCTGCACTGACAATGGAGCATTCACAATTAGCAATTCACAATTTCTTTTTAACAGCAAAGGTCACATTGCAGTATTTTCTGAGGGAATTTCAGTAGTCTTTGGAGATCTGGCTATGAAAATACATTTTTCACAGTATCTAGAAAGAAACTAATTATAATTATAGCTTTTAGGTAAAGACTCATGGAAACAGAAATAGTAGGAAGATCAGGGGTGGCAGAGGGATGCAAAAGTTTTAGATTGCTTGACGGCTGATGGTTATTATGGGGTGGCATTTGTATTATTATTATTATTATTATTATTATTAATTTAATTTTTAATCATGCCATTTAATTTTTTTCTTGACATCATTTTTATTTCTCTATGATTTTTATTGTGTCTACTCACTTCCCATTAACATGTGAATGTTTTTGCCACTGACCTCATCAATTCTAATACGTAAGTACTGCTGGAAGGCATGTTTTTGTAATTCCCTGAGCAATGAGCCAAGGTAGCTGCTCATCCATTAAAGGCAGGGATGGGAAACCTCCGATCTGGGCATCAAATGAGACTTCTCTTCTGGCCCTCAGGACCCTCCGCAAGCTACACACCCTCCTCAGTCACCCACCCCTGCTCCCCAGCCACACCATTCTAGGACTGATCTTGGCTGGCTGGAATGTGTCCCTTGCTTGCCTGGGTGGAGGATAGAAAGGGGTATATTCAGCATGTTTAGAAACTGACCTACTGTAAAAAGTTTAAATCTACATTCATTGCTCTGCCCACTTTTGCCTGTGAGCCCCCCACCCTTGGGAGGCTGCCTAGAAGGGAATGTGCCCTCAGTCTGAAAAAGGTTCTTCACTTCTGCATTAAGACTTCACAGCTTTTCAGGAACTTTTCTTGTTCATAAGCCCCTTTGAAATGAAAGAGAGCTGCGACTTCCGGAGGCGGCGCGAAGCAAGCAATGGCGGTCCTCTTTGCGCTGCGAAGAGGGGCTCCGCAGAAAAGGGTCGTTCGCTGCGGCAAAGCGACGACCCACTAAGAAAAACCACGAGCAGAGTGAGCTCGTGGCCGTGGGATCCGGCGGGCACCTAGAGCGACCCCCAAAACGAAGAAGGGACCCCGTAAGGGGCTCCGGAAGCGCGGAGGGGAAGCGGTGCTGTGGATTCATCGCTCTTTCTGCGGGAGTGAAGCCGCGCGGCTGTTGCGGATGAGCGCCGACCTTTCTTCCTTTTACATTGGATTACAAACCAACTACTCGTGAGTAAGATTTACTCAAAATTGGATTACAAATTTATGAATTTGGCTGAAAGCGGGAGGCGAGAAAAAGGAAGTCCGTCTCCCGAGGATGCTAGTGATCAAAAGCAAAGATTTGACAAGCTGGAAGCAGTGCGGAGAGATTTTAAAGTGAGACATCATACGTTCGGAAAAGTCGGAAACTGAAGCAGGCAAGTTACTTTTATTTCCTTGCTATTTTCTGTATCCTATTTGGGGACTTTCTCCTCTACTGGACTTTTCTAAATTCTAAAGACTTTAAAACCCCCAGTCCCGGACTTGCAGTGGGACAAAAGGCTATTTTGCGGATACATTTATAAATTTGAAATGACACTTAGAGGCACTACTGTTGGATACAATTAAACAACTGTACTTTGCACCTTTTAAGAAACTTATGGCAATATTGTGAGAGCTCTGCTAGAGGGAAAAGGTCTTTTCCAAGGATCATCGTTAATTTACTTAACTTAAGGAACTTTAATGGCGTCTGAAATTTTGTTTCTTCTTCCCTGAATTGCAACATTACTCCCTCTAGTGGAACTTGGGACTTACAATTTCCTGAGAACCAACTTTGCTTTGTCTTTCTGTGGTTAGATTGTTTACGCTTGCGCCTGCCTTTCTCATGAAACTTTTGACAGTCTGACCTTGAATCCAAAGACAGGTGTGGAATGAGCGACAGGGTAAAAACAAGAGCTGCGTCGAAGGCAGGGAAAGGCAAACTGACACAAACAACCCTGTTTTCTCAGGGACGTAGATCTTCAGTCCCTGCTGTTTTACAGACTGCACCCTCGCCAACAACACCAGCTGAAGAAGCTGAACAACCAATAGGTGAGGATATGGCATCTGGAGGATCTAACACTCTTTTAGAGGAAATGTTACAACAATTCGCAATTTTGAACAAAAAAGTGGATGATCAAACTGCAAAAATTGACTTAGCCACATCTTCAATTACCAAACTTTCGGAACAGGTGACCAAGCATTCACAAGATATTGGAAACTTAAACGACGCAACATCTGAAAATCGAAAATTGGCGGAGGCTGCGATTGGAAAAGCAGAGGCTGCAGCCAAAGGAGTGGAGGAACTGAAAGGGGAGGTAAGACCGCTCCATAAACATATTACAGACCAGCAGGCCTACCTGTCTTTGGTGGAACTGCGAAACAGGGAAAATAACCTGAGATTACGCTCTATCCCAGAGATTGAGAAAGAGGACTTGACCGGCTTTTTAACGGCAGAATTTTCCAAATTCTGGGGTATAAACCAAGACACAGATTTCAAAATAACGACTGCATTTAGATTGGGAAGAGTCGTTGGGAAGGACAGGCCTAGAGACTGTTTGATTATTTTAAGGACTAAACAGGAGAGAGACAAGCTACTTGATCTACACTTCAATAAAGCACTTGTGATCCAGGATAGAAGAGCACAAATTTACAAAGATATCCCTAAACAATTACTGGATCTAAGAGCCAACTACACTGACCTAACTGGACTTTTGAGAGGTAACGGAATACCTTACAGGTGGGAGTTCCCACAAGGTGTCTTATTTAAATACAAAGGAAAGAAGATAAAAATCAAAACGAAAGAGGATTGCCAGAAGTTCCTACACGATCACGGAGAAGACCTACAGAAAGGAGCAGCTATTTGGCCACCACCAGAGTTAGGGAAAGAGTTACCACCTTCGGACTCGGACAAAAAAGAGGACACCCCACAAGAGTAACAACAGATTGATACAAGATGTCTCTGCAGCTGTATAGTTGGAACATTAATGGCGCGAATTCCCCAGAAAAACGCAAACGGATCTTCCATATCCTAAAGAAAGAGAATTTGGATATAATTTGTTTGCAAGAAACCCATGTGACAAGGGTACACAGGAAGGTGTTAATAAATAAAAGATTAGGCCAAGAATTCATCTCATCAGACAGAGTCAAGAAGAGAGGCGTGGTGATTTACGCCAAAGAGACTCTTTCACCGAAACTTTTGTTTAAAGATGAACAAGGAAGAATCCTGGCTATTGAGATTTCGACCCAAGGAGAGAAAATTTTGATATTAGGAATTTATGCACCAAACGAGGGGAAATCAGAATTTTATAAGAAGCTGCATGAGACATTATTGGACTATCTGGACTATTCTAACATCATTATGATGGGAGACATGAATGGGGTTGTCTCTACTTTTATGGATAAGTCACAGAACCAGAATTTGACTAAAGATGGAAGACTACCAAAAACTTTCTTTGAACTAACTGACAATATGGATTTAATTGACTCATGGAGGACGAGAAACCCCCTAGGTAAAGAAGGAACTTTCTTTTCTGAGGCCCACCTGTCATGGACAAGGATCGACCAAATTTGGACAACTAGAGGGCTGGCACCTAAGACCACAAAAATAGAAATCTGCCCAAAGACTTGCTCCGACCATAACGCTCTGAAAATGGAAATGAGATTTACTACTGCCGACTCCTTCAGATGGAAAATGAATGACAACCTGCTAAGAGATCAAGAGATTGTAAAGAAGGCCCAAAAAGCTTTAAAGGACTATTTTGAAATCAACTTGAACACCTCGGTGGAAAAAAGAACAATCTGGGACGCGAGCAAAGCTGTTATGAGAGGGTTTCTGATACAACAGAATACGATTAAGAAAAAACTCTGGAATGGTAAAAAGGACAAGATATTGGAGAAGATAAGAGACGGCGAGAAAAAATTAAGATTAAACCCAAAATCCAAAGAGACCTTAAGAGAAATTAAATTCCACCAGTCACAATATGCGCAACTGATTAACCAAGAAGTGGAATGGAGAATTAAACAAATGAAACAAAGATCATTTGAATCGGCGAATAAATGTGGGAAACTGCTAGCTTGGCAGTTGAAAAAGAGACAAAAATTAAACTACGTTACCAATCTAGAAGTTGAAGGAAAGAACATTCAGAAACCGGGAGAAATTAGAAAGTGTTTCCAGAAATACTTTAAAAAGCTGTATACACAAGGACCCGAGGATGTAACCGAGATAGAACAATTTTTGAAAGAAAATGGTCTTCCAGAAATATCTCAAGAGAAGAGATCAACCTTGAATTGTAAAATAACACAACAAGAAATCGAGGATGCCATTCAGAATATGCAGCTGGGCAAATCTCCAGGACCTGATGGACTTACCTCCAAGTATTATAGGACGTTAAAAGACTATTTGATACAACCACTAGAGGAGGTTTGTAACCAGATTATGGGGGGAGGGAAGGCACCAGATACGTGGAAAGAAGCATTCATCACATTGATACCTAAAGTGGAAACTGAAAAGACTCAACTCAAGAACTACCGTCCCATCTCACTCCTAAATGTGGATTATAAAATATTTGCGGATATTCTGGCCAACAGATTTAAAAAAGTATTAAATGAGATAATCCATAAAGACCAGGCCGGCTTTCTCCCAGGCAGACATTTGTTTGATAATACCAGGAACATTATTGATATCTTGGAACTTTTACAAACAAATATTAACACCAAAGCAGTATTGATCTTTATTGATGCGGAGAAGGCCTTTGATAACATTTCCTGGAAATTTATGAAGAAAAATTTGGAAGGGATGGGAGTGGGAAGGGGGTTTGAGAATGGAATAGAAGCAATCTATTCAGAACAAAAAGCTAAGTTGATAGTGAACAATGTGGTGACAGAAGAACTTCATATTGAAAAAGGAACACGACAGGGGTGCCCCCTATCCCCCTTATTGTTTATTTCAGTCCTGGAGGTTTTGCTGAACATGATAAGGGAGGATCGGCAGGTACAAGGAATACGGGTCGGAGCGAAACAATATAAACTGAAAGCATTTGCAGATGACCTGGTTTTAACACTGCAGGAGCCAGAACCCAGTACAAAAAGAGTTTTAGAACTGATCCAGAAATTTGGTCGGGTGGCGGGTTTTAAGTTGAACAAGCAAAAAACTAAAGTCTTAGGGAAAAACTTGACGGCCATGGAAACAGAAGGGTTTCAGAAAGAGACAGAACTAAATATTGTTAAGAAAGTGAAATACCTGGGGGTCAATCTGTCTTCCAAGAATTTGAATCTATTTAAAGATAATTATGAGAAATGTTGGTTAGAAGTTAAAAAAGATTTAGAAATTTGGTCAAGACTGAAATTATCCTTGTTAGGCCGAATTGCAGCTATAAAGATGAACGTTTTGCCAAAGATGTTGTTTTTGTTTCAAGCCTTGCAGATTGTGGACAGAGTGGAATGCTTTGGAAAGTGGCAGAAGGACATTTCTAGGTTTGTCTGGCAGGGCAAAAAGCCCCGAATAAAGTTTAAGATATTAACTGATGCAAAAGAGAGAGGGGGGTTTGCCCTGCCGGACCTAAGGCTATACTATGAAGCGGCAGCCTTCTGCTGGATGAAAGATTGGATTCTATTAGAAAACACTGATGTCCTAGATCTGGAAGGCTTCAACAATTCGTTAGGTTGGCATGCGTATTTGTGGTATGACAAGGGTAAATCATATGGAATGTTTAAAAACCATATTGTCAGAAAAGCAATATATATGGTCTGGAAAAAATACAAAGACTTATTGGAAAGCAAAACTCCGAGGTGGATCTCACCAATAGAGGCCAAAGCTCGGAAAACAACCAATATGGAGGCTTATTGGCCGAAATATTGGGAAATAATAGAAAATATTGAAGGTAACTGGAGATTGCAGAGCTTTGAAAAACTAAAGGATAAGGTGCAAAATTGGCTGCATTATGCCCAAATTAACGAGGTTTTTAAGCTAGACAAAAAAACAGGTTTCCAGGTGGAAAAATCGAAACTTGAGACAGAGTTGCTTGAACCAAAGACCAAGTTATTATCGAGAATGTATAACTTGCTGCTTAAATGGAACACTCAAGATGAGACAGTTAAATCAGCAATGATAAAATGGGCTCAGGACATTGGTTATAATATTATGTCTGATGACTGGGAAAGGTTATGGACCACCGGTATGAAGTTTACTGCATGTAATGCTTTGAAAGAAAACATTATGAAAATGGTATACAGGTGGTACATGACCCCGGTTAAGCTAGCTAAGATTTACCATTTGTCCGATAACAAATGTTGGAAATGCAAGGAAGCTGAGGGAACATTCTTTCACCTCTGGTGGACCTGCCCAAGACTGAAGGCCTTCTGGGAAATGATCTATAATGAGTTAAAAAAGGTGTTTAAGTACACTTTTCCCAAGAAACCAGAGGCCTTCCTTCTGGGCATTGTCGGCCAGAAGGTGTCTAAAAAGGATAGAACTTTTTTTATGTACGCTACAACAGCAGCAAGAATTCTTATCGCTAAGCATTGGAAGACCCAAGATTTGCCCACACTGGAGGACTGGCACACGCAACTGATGAACTACATGGAATTAGCCGAGATGACTGCAAGGATTCGAGACTTGGGAGAAGAAGCAATGGAGGAGGACTGGAAAAAATTTAAAGACTATTTGCAAAAGTATTATAAGTTATATGAAACATAAGATGTCGTGTGATTGGGAATCTAGCCCCAGTAACAAAACTTAATTATTTATGAAATTTGACAAGATTTATGAAAGAATTAAGGTTTAAATGGGTAAAAACGATATTATGGTATATTGCTCAGAGTATATATTGATCAAGAGATTTAAATTTAAACTGTAATTGAAAATAGAAAGAAACATATGAAATAAGGATATAATTTGCTGATAAATTTATTGTTAAGAAATGCATTCTGCGAGGGATGGGGGAAGTCCAATGGAAATTTGAAATGAGTTATCGAAATGGTCGTGTTTTTCTTTTTCCTTTTTTTCTGGTCTTTTTTTTTCTTCTTACTTTTGATCTCTTTGTTATTCCTGTAAAAAATGTAATAAAAATTATTATAAAAAAAAAAAAAATGAAATGAAAGAGAGCTGCTAGTCTGCACAGGATGAAACTCTTGTGCAGCTTTCATTTGTTTCACTTAAGCCTGTGCACAAGATATTTCCAGTTAGTTACATCTCTTTTGAACAATTTTTATTATATTTCAAAATAGTAAGGGGGCTTCTGCAAGTAAACATCTTTTGTTTCTTGTTTGCTCTTCCCTAAAAATTCTACATTTTATTATAACTTGCAAACTTTAAAAAGTTAGTATTCTTTCACTCTACTTTCTCTTCTTCTGGAGAATGAATCTAGTTAAGGTTTTAACTATGTAGTAGCATCTGATAAAGACTTTCCCTTCCATCATGCGTGACTAAATAGTTGCAGGACTTTCATTTAAAAATGTACTTTAAGAAATGTTAACAAAGTCTTAAAATATCATGGAGTTGCAGTCTAAGGCTGAGATGGCCATGGTTTAGGGGAAAGGGTCTTAAGGGTCGAATTGAGAACTGTTCAGGGCCTGATTAGGTCCATTGGCTGGTGGTTTCCCACCTCTCCTCTAAGTGATCACAGGTAAAATGGCCAAATTCATTTGAACGGAGCATTAAAACATTGAAGTATATTTATATAATATGCAGATGGACAACCAATATCTGGATTTACCCTTTCTCTTCTTATGCAAGCATGGCCCTGTATAACTTTCTAACATTTTCTGATACAGGCCTCAGTTTTAGCTAAGTTTGTGACATCTGAAAATACCCTTTGGAGGCTTTCAGAAACACAAACCTTAAAATAGTAAAGACACAAAATATATCTTGGGAAATAGTTTTTCTAGTTCACATTCTTTTCTATCTTTTTTTAGTTGCTTCATACACAGTGGAATCAGCCTAACATTTGGTTATTGAAAACAGCAAAGGGTGAAACTACCCTGTCATTTTGTATATGTAAAACTCTGCCCTGAGGTGATGTTTTTTCTTTGTTATTTACTGGCATTAAGTCTGCCTTCTTCTTTTCAAATATACATGGATCTTAAGAACAGTTGCATGCATCTCATGGCGATGTTCCCTCATACATAATGATAGTATAATTTCACCCTAAGTGTGAATTGCCAGGATAAATATTACACTATTACTATACCTTGCTTTGGGATCAATTTCACAAGGTGATGACAATGCTCTGAAGTAAACATCAAGGATGCTTAATAAGAGCTTTAACCAAAATAAAATGAAGCTAATTATTATGTAGCAGTTACCCAACTACTGATTGGGACTGATGAAAAAGTATTTATTTAATGAATGTGTTAAGGAAATGTAGAAAGTTTACAGTTATTAATACACAGCAAATTTCATTCCCATTGGAGAAATTTTGTAAAATGTCATGAGATTACATCCAGTAGAACACTACTAAATATCCCTGGCTTCTTGCCTTACATGGCAAACCAAGAGGCACACTGAACTCTTCTTTTTATTAACAGCAGTTGCTTTAAAAAAGAGAGACTGCCATATAATGCTTCTGTGGTTCCAATGGACTTGCTTTGTAAATCCATTCTAAAGCTGTGCACAAACCTAGGATTATTGAAATGATAGTACCACTCTGGAAATATACTTGTGTTCTATTCAAACAAAACAATTCTCTCCCAGATCAAGCTTAGGAAAACTGGTCCCGTGAAATTTTGCAGAAGTTGGCTGTACATAGAGCTAATTAGCAGACACTTGTGATGTCACAAACCCACCTCCGTTGACCTGGGAACAATTTTGCAACTTCTTAAAAAAAAAGCAGCCTGAGGCAACTAAAGAGCATTTGAATCAGACATCTTGACCTTCCAGATGTTGTTGAAATCCAGCACCTTATACTCCCTGACCATGCTGTCTGTGGTTTATGGTGGTTGGAGTTCAACAACACCTGAAAGGCCACGGGTTCCCTGTTTTAAATGATTACGTGTGCATCCCATATGCCTCCCTGAAGCATTTGGAATAGGCAAGATAGCTGAATTCAAGCTTTTGGATGACTTACTTGTCTGTTATTTACATTGTAAAGGTGGGAGGAAGCCAGGCTCACTCCATTACAGAACTCCACTGTAACTTCTGATTTAATGCTGTGATTGTATGCATCCTTCAAATGCGCTGTTCTCATGAAACTTGGGGTTTTCTTGCAGAAATTAGAACTTAAAATTTGGCCACAATATGTTAATAGGAGTATTATATCAGGGCTTCTCCAGACTGGTGTTTTATTTGTGTGTGTGTGTTCCACCGTGGGTGGGTGGAGGCACACGGTGTCTTACACTTGTCATTGACACAGTAATAGTGCGTTAGTGGCAGATTTATCCTGAACCATCCACCCGTCTTTCAGCTTTATTTACATTCTGTGATGCTTCCCCAGTGTTACTGCATTATTGCCCTCTGGAGGGGCATTTTCTGTGCTATTGCCGAACAAAAGCAGGACAACCACCACTGCCACTCCCAGAATATTTGTGCTGTAAGAAATTACAGGACTTCAACAAGAAGCTACAAAACATGCACCAATTGGATACAGGGCAGTTTGACTGCCCCGAAACTTTTGCAGTCACAAACTGTATTGAAAGAATGATTGTATAAAACTGCCCCAACACCACCAAGAATGCACAATAAAAAGGATGTCTGGAGGGGCCCTCACTTGCTGAATAAGGAGATGAAATAATAGTGCTTATAGTGTTAACTATTTCAATTGTAAGAGAGCATGAAGTAGAAAAGAACCATATAGCCTTGATGGAGCAACTTAATCTGATAGCTTAAGTTCCCCTGATTGCCATCTAGATGCAGCTGCCCTGGCAGCCCAGAACAAGTCTTCCGATGATATCATCAAGTCCTCCAAGTTCCCAGCAGCCCACGCTCCAGCACCCAACGAGATTCCAAAGATTGAGACAGAATACTGGCCAGGTCCACCCGCACTTGCGGCTGTAGGTATGGAACAACAAGTGACAAAAAGTGTAAACCCCACCCCCAGCTTTCTACTAACCTATAAATAAATTTAGACTAATATTAATTAGTGTGTGATACAGGGACATTGAATTCATTTGCACCTGATCCTTAAGAGTCTTATGGGTGCTACACTATATAATGTGAAAAGATGGGGAGAGGGGTTTCCCTGGAAAACCCTGTAGTTTGGAATGTATAACCTCAGACTCTGGGATTTCTAATCCCTGGAGTCTACATTCCATTGAAGTGCACACTCCCAGGTTTTCCTGCGTTTCCTTCTCATTTGGACCCCTCCCATGCATGTCTAACACAGAACCTCTAAGCTTTGCTTTAAAGTATCTAGAGTTCATAAAGACATTTAGGGTTTAGCACAAGAGCTTTATGAAGGGAAATTTTTTCCCCCATGTGTACATGCTGTTCCTCCGATTTCCCCCTTTTAAGAGCTTTTGGCCCCCAAAATCACAATGCACTTTTTGAATTCAGAGAGTTTAAACAGGAAGTTGAGGTTTCTGTGGGAAACTTTTTGAGAAGCAAAGTGAGGATTTGGATATTTCTCCTTAGTTTCTAGTCAAAAATATTATCATTTCTTTATGAATATATTTATATGCTGCTATATCATAAAAATCAAGTGTGGTTTCGACCACAGTATCTATATACAATAAAATTTTGTAAAAACTTAAAATCAGAGACCATCACCTATTATTGAAATGTGTTTTCTTAATTGCCTGCATAAGCTTGGCAGCATGGGAAAGTTTTCAGCAGGCATTTAAAGGTTAAAACAAAAGGTGCCTGCTGAGGAATGTGTCCAAGGAATTGGTCTACAGGGGCAGAGTTAAGAGATTACAAATAACATTGTCTTCATAATCTCATTCAAATCAATGTGTTAAATTGACTGCTGCAATGAAGCCTGACTTGTTTAAGGATTTTCTTACTTCAACACCTTTTCACTGTATCTAATTAGGATAGGAAACCAAAGATACAGACAGGGTGAGTCATATTATTAGAAAACCTGAGGCAACCACATTTGGCAGCAAGTGCTGGGGGACATACTCTGCAATCAGGCATACACATCATCCTGAGCTGGTGCCCAGGCATTGGCACCACGCTGCTGCTGAATTGCAATGTTTGTTTGACCAGGCAGTGAGCAGGTGCCAGGTGGCACAGTGCATGAGTGAGGCAAGGTGTTTGAGGTCATAGCTGTGGGGTCACATAGCCTGTCCTGCACCTCCTGCTCTTAGCTGCAATGGAAGATGTTATCCTGTTGCCAGTGATGGAGCAAGAGTCAGTTGCCAGTCCTATGGAACTCAGTGAGGGGACATGGGTCCATCAT
The DNA here is from genome assembly GCF_965113315.1 of Podarcis vaucheri. NCBI lineage: Eukaryota > Metazoa > Chordata > Lepidosauria > Squamata > Lacertidae > Podarcis > Podarcis vaucheri. The sequence continues at coordinate 52,354,853 of NC_138763.1, read as the reverse complement.
CTCAGGCTGCAAAATGTCCTTAAAGTTCTTGATTTCAATACATAGCACAAGCAGATTTCCAAATAAATGAAGTTAAAAGTGGCCTACTATTAGCATCATATTTGTGCCTTAAGATATTAATTTTATTTTCCATGCTTTTTTCATTTTTAAAAACACTTTTTTTTGTTAAAACCCAATATGTATCATGTCATTTTATCTGTCCACATGATTATTTAAATACAGTAACTGTTGGTTACCTGTTAACGGTTGATTGCATACAAAAGCCTGATTCTCATGTTAGCTGGGGAACTCAGTGTGAGGTGATTTTACAACATGACATCAATGTTACCCTTTTTTCGTCATTGTGTGATCATGTCAGCATAAAGAGTTTTTTGCAATGCCAGCTTTATGGAGGGGGTAGGAAATTTCACAGTGGTGATTTTCCTTTCAAAATTATTGTATGACTGCACCCTAAGTATATTATTAAAATTAATATTAAATGACTGGGTAAGAAATTCCAGATATAATAATAATAATAATAATAATAATAATAATAATAATAATAATAATAATAATTTATTATTTGTACCCCGCCCATCTGGCTGGGTTTCCCCAGCCACTCTGTGACACAGATGAGAATGAGGGCTTGTTCGCCGTGGGTCATAGTAAGCATTAGCTCTGACTATAATAGGGTGTATGAAGCCAGCTTACTCACCATATGAAACGGCCATAGCTAAAATCATCTCATACTGACTTCACCAAATCCAGAAGGCACAGGTGAATTGGACCTACAGCAGGCATTTGGGGATCTCTAAAGAAAACAATTTATTCTTCTAACATGGAATGTGGTCAGCTTTATAAGAAACAGGAAACAGTTATCTTACATTTTGGAAAATGTTCGCAACGTCTGCTAAGGGTTCAAAATGCGGAAGGATCCAGGGGCAGCAAAGATTTCATAGGGTGTGGGTGTGCTTAGAGAAGGAAAAGTGACTTCAGGAGCTGGCTGTTTTCAGCAAGCAGTAGTGGCAGGAGAGACGAGGGTGCCTAATCTTACTCCTGTGTACCATTTTCCCACTGCAATGCTTCTCCCTGCAAACTGGGCTCCAGACTCATGCGTGTGAGAAGACAGGGGAAAAATATGCATCCAGAACAGTGTTTGGGGGAAAGCAGCCTGGGAAGCAGGAACTTGCAGCAGAAAAATGGCAGGCAGGAGGGGTTATGTACACTCTTGAAGCAGTTTCTGCTTCTTAAAATCATCCTTTGATATTTAAATGCATGCATATGCATGTACTATCTAGCTAAGCTCATGGTTCTGTACTCACTGTCATGATACATTAGGTGTGGGGAACCTTTGGCTCTCCAGATGTTGCTAAACTACCGTATTTTTTGCTCCATAACACTCACTTTTTTCCTCCTAGAAAGTAAGGGGAAATGTCTGTGCGTGTTATGGAGCGAATGCCTACGGATGGCGGGGGGGGGGGATCTGCTGCAGTCGTGAGCAGAGAATCCATGGTTCCCCTTCCTTCCCTCCTCTGTGGCTCGCTCTGAAACAGCAAAGCAGGAGAAGAGCCGCTGAGTGGGGAGGAGAGAGGGACAGAGAGCCTGCTTGCTTTAAAGGAGCAAAGTGGGAGAGGAGAGGATCTGCTTACGTGAGTGTAAGCGGCTACTGTCCAGTTGGCTCCTTTAAAGCAAGCAGGCTCTCTGTCCCTCTCTCCTTCCCACTCAGCTCGCTAAATAGCAGCAAAGTTTTTCAGCTCGCTATGCAGGGGAGGTGGGAGAGAAGGAGCAAAGCGGGAGAGGAGCCTTCTCCCCTTATACCCCTCTTCTGCATTATTAGCAGCATCCTTCTCCACACACCACACACGTGCTCCTTGTCCCTTGAGTGCTTTTCCTTCCCTCCCCACTTAAAATGTGGTTACAAAGCACAGATCCACATGGATCCTCAGAATTTTTCCACTGGGTCACCCCAAATTCACCATCAGATCACATAGCATGTCCATGGCTACAGCTTGCACCCAAAAAATCATGCACCCACTGTTGCCTGGGGCTGCAGTGGTTCAAAAACATGGTTACAAAACATGGATCCACATGGATCCTCAGGATTTTTGCATTGGGCTACCCCAAACGCACTGTCAGATCACATGTCTGTGGCCACAGCATGAACCACAAAAATCATACATCCATTGTTTCATTTAGAATATTTTTTTTCTTGTTTTCCTCCTCTAAAAACTATGTGCGTGTTATGGTCGGGTGAGTGCTATAGAGCGAAAAATACAGTAACAACTGCCATCAGCCCCAGCAAGCATGGCCACTGGCCAAGGATGTTGGGAGCAACACTTGGAGAGCCAATGGTTCACCACATCTGCTTTATTCACCATTGTCCCCATGTCCATTTTGCTTGCATATCTTACCCTTCCTATTCACATTTCCAGTGTTTCCCTATTTTAAAAATCCATAATCATTTGCAGTCTTTGCAAAATAACTGAATTCATATGCTTGGGTTAATACTTTATTTTAGGTTTTACTTACTGTAGAACCTGAAATGTTATTTATCTTAAATGTGGTTCTTCTGATTGGCAGAGTGCTTTCCACAACAGCCTTGTAAGCTGGGTCAATATTATGTATGTTTCACAGAAGAAGAAAAACTTCATAGCACAGTTTTCACCATTCTGCTCAGAAATAAGTCCCACTGAGTTCAGTGAGACTTAAACCCAAGTGAATGTGAATATGATTACAGCCTGCAATAATGTCCAGGGTTTCTAGATTCAAGACCAAATGTTTATCCAACCACTATTATTGATTATGTCTTACATCTTTTCAAAACTTTAAAAAAGTCCTTAACCATTGATTCAGGGCTTTTGATGTTTTCTTGCAATAGTATATTATATACCTCTCCTTGGTGAACCTGTGGAGAGTGCAAGAGAGAGAGAGAAAGAGAAAATCTAAAACTTTAGCTATGCCTACCTCATATATAGAGTTGTGGGAATAAAATGCGGAGGGGAAGAACCATGTACTCCACTTTGAGCTCGGTGAAGGAAAGGTGGGTTATAAATGTAATAATAACAACATATATCACTAAAAACATGGGCCAAATCTCAGCTTCCCATTGGTAACTAGAAATGGAGTTGCTCAAGTCTTTCATCCTAAAGCTTTTATTAAAAGGGCCCACCTAATTCCCAAGTTCTTTATGATATTATTCCCTGTTGTTACAACTGACAAAGTTTTAATTTACTTAATGGAGTTGGACGTAGAGGTGCCCTTTAGAAAGTGGAAGTCCCCTTATATAAGCATAAGGGCTATTTTGAACATAGCACAAGATGCTTATTGTGAGAGCTGAAATCCAATGGTACACTTCTGTAACACAAGTTCTTGCACAAACTTCAAGATGCATGCTTATGCAAGTCCAAGTTGTGCAAAGTCTTCCTCTAGCTATTGTACGAAAGGTTTGGGGCCAGAATTCTGCCAGAGCTTTTTCTACTGGTGCCTCAGGATCCAGCCCACAATGCGTACGAGATTCACTTACCACTTGAAAAAATTACCGTACTTTTTGCCCTATAGGACGCACTTTTTCCTCTCCAAAAATGAAGTGGAAATCTCTGTACGTCCTATGGGGTGAGTGCAGGCTTTCGCTGAAGCTTGGAGAGCAAGAGGGGTCGCTCTCCAGGCTTCAGGAAGCTATCAGCAAGTCTGGGGATAATAATTTTTTTTTCTTTATTCCCACCCCCCCAAAAAAAAAACTAGGTGCGTCCCATGGGCCGGTGCGTCCTATAGGGTGAAAAATACAGTAGCTAAAATGTGCAAAATTGCTATTTAGAAAATTGAAGCCCTGGGCCAAATTAGCTCTACCATGGCCTCTCAATTAGGAACACGGAGGAGAAAGATACAAGCAATGGTTGTATCGATGGGACTTTACCAAATATCTGTTTTCAGGAGTTTGGCTGTCGGCACTCAGTTTTCCTCAATATGGCCCTCTAGTAAAATGAGTGAAACCACAGTATTTACAGTATATGTCACACTTAGGAGGTAACAAAAATTTGGGTTCTACACAGAAGGTGAAAGAGTTAAACTGGAGATAAGTATATCATAGCTATTTCTGAAACAAAATTGATAGAACATCTGGCTTTGTGTTTAGTGGAGTTTAGTTTTGTTATTCAGCAAGCAAATTTTATTCGGCAGGCCTAAGGAGACATGGGTAATGGTTGTCAATCCTTGTGTACAGTTGTGCAAGAAGCTTTCTTTGTGCTGTGGTTTTGTGGAAGTAGGTTCTGACATGCGCCGCAGGTCCACTGGCAGAGATGAAGATCTTGAGGAGCTTCAGAGACGTCGGCAGCTACAGGAGGAACAACTGATGAAGGTGGTTATGATATTGATGTAAATAACTCATCTGTGCCAATTGAACTGGATGTTTTCAATAGCTTACGTACAATTTTTAATTCCCATTTTTGCAGCTCAACTCAGGTCTGGGACAATTGATATTAAAAGAAGAAATGGAGAAGGAAAGGTCTTCGCTTCCCAGCAGCCGTTATGACTCTCCAGTTAATTCATGTAAGCGAAAAGCATACATGGGTGGTCTATAGGAAATGATGGATTAGGCTGCCTAAAATAAAATCAGTTTTTTCATCTATTCTATTGCCGGTTCTGCGAAAAGATGTTGATCAGTGCCGCACATGTGAAGCTGTTTTTATCACTCCTGTGTTCACTGTCTGCCGTTTTATCGCTGGCTTTTTCACAATACATTCTCAGAATGCCTTGTGCAAGAATTGAGTTTTCCCGATTCCAGATCCTTGGCACATCTTAAATAAATCAAATGAGGAAATGGCTGGGGAGTAAATATACTCCCAGATTACAGAGGAAATATCATGATGTTGTTTGAAAGCCTGCTGATCCATGAGATCAGAATTTTTATGAACAGTACGAAAATTGTTAGTGCTGATTTCTTGGGAAAGCTTCCTTTGCTTTGGTCTGTAAAGAAACAGAAAAATATTGGCGGTATGTTGCTTACTCCAATTAATCTTCAACTAGTTCTCAAATTAGAAAAAAAAATGATGTGGTTGGCAGTAACTTAAACGAGTTTTAAAAAAATAGCCTTATATAGAGCCTGAAGTTTGATGACTAATTCAGATTATTCTTTTTTAAAAAAAACACACCCTCATTTGCATCAAGATTTAAAAAGCAACAGCATTTAATTTAGAAAACAAATACTGAGTTGCACATTTTACAACAAGCATCTTTTATGAGATTATGATTGCTCACTTGCCTAAATGAATAACATATAAAATGTAGATTACTGCTGAGGTCACGGCAATATTAGTGTTCCTGAAAAGCCAACAAGCTAGGTCAGGAAATCATGTTTAAAAAGTGGCATACACCTTGTTGATATTTATGCTTCTCATAGCCTTTTAGCCTTTCCCACATTGGGAGAGGAAATCAGCATTGCCTCAGGGAGCAGGGCAGCACATTCCAAAGTGCTGGATCATAGAAAACGGAATCACTGGCTCACCAGACAGGTCGTATGGGCAAACTATGATACATTCCAGAGAAAAGACTGCATTTTACAATTACTGCTTAACCGTTTGTTTATAGGAGGATGTGTATGATTCTGTATAATTGGATTGTATGTCCTTCATGCACTTTTCAAAACTCTAAGATGGAAGTACTTGTGACAAAAGCACAACTGCTTACCTACTAAAGGTAAAAGGTAAAGGACCCCTGGACGGTTAAGTCCAGTCAAAGGCGACTGTGGGGTTGTGGCACTCATCTTGCTTTCAGGCTGAGGGAGCTGGCATTTGTCCACAGACAGTTTTCCAGGTCATGTGGCCAGCATGACTAAACCGCTTCTGGCGCAACGGAACACCATGACAGAAGCCAGTGTGCATGGAAACGCCATTTTCCTTCCCACCACAGCGGTACCTATTTATCTACTTGCACTGGCGTGCTTTCGAACTGCTAGGTTGGCAGGAGCTGGGACAGAGCAACAGGAACTCACCCCAGTGTGGGTGGCGCTGTTGTCTAAACCACTGAGCCTTTTGTGCTCACCTACTAACTGTGGGCTAAAAAAGAAGTGCATTTTAAACCAGGGACGCGGACTTATAAAAAATATTGGGGGGGGCCCCGGGAAAGCTCATGAATAATAAATAAGCTCATGAATATGCAAATAAAGTGGCGCCGCCTCCTCGTGAGCGAATAGGGGAGAGCGTGCTGCGCCTATTAATCAGCTCCAAAGGAAATTGGGTGGAGCTTTTGCTCGGGAGGGAGGGCAGGAGGCATGCAGCCCGACCCTCCCTGTGCATTTTGGGCTGGGGGAGGGGCGGCGATGGCGCTCTGCTGGAGGGGCGTCAGAGATTATTGGGGGGGCAGAGCCCCCCAAACGAATTTTTGAGGGGGCTCAGGCCCCCTCAAGCCCCATGGAGTCGGCGCCTATGTTTTAAACAACATAGAGGATTGTATACCCCCATCTTTTTGAAGAGAAACAGGGAGCTTGGTGACCCCTGAAAATGGCTTTCCTTAAGACAGAAATGTAAGCAGGTGGGGGTGAATGGGCTAGTTCCATCACCCCTCGGTCACCATTAAATCACCTTCCAACTTCTAGAAGATGAGCAGCAGGGAACATTTTATAGCCCATGCAGCACCCCTGCACTTTTCAGAATGCTGAACCTCCACCCTCCTAAACTAAATTCAATATAATAAGGCCAAGTTTGCTTCAAACTTATAATTTCAAGATTCCTTTTGGAGAAAATCTTGTGGGTTCTTTTAACTGATTTCTAAAATGTTCTGACTTCGACTTCTTGAATGTGTGTGTTATTGTTTCTGCCCTAACAAATTGTTACATTTTTGATATTTCCTTCTCCCTTTTCTGTTTAGCTCCACATGCAGCTGCTTCCAAAACCTCTTCCCTTCCTGGCTACGGAAGAAATGGACTTCATAGGGTAAACAGTCAACATTTCTTATAAGACAGGGTCATATGTGTCGTTATTCTGTTAGGAATTGCATGGAGTCTCCAAATGGTATTGATTGAAAGTAGGTGGCCCTAAAACCCTTTATCTGTTCTGGAGTTCAGGAAATGCAAGTGATTATAGATTCATGTACCTTCCCAAGTATTGCTCTCTCAATGCATTCAAACAAGGATAGATACATTCAGAGTGCTGTATGCCATATTTCTGAACCATCCTAAAATAGTTGAAGGCATCAGATATAACTGGGCTTTAGTTAACACTGCATTATCTCTCCATTTCTGAAAATCCTTAAAATAACAATGTAGCACAAAAGGAACACAAGGGGAATTCTTATGCAGTGGTGCAATATTAGAAACTGATGTACAGTGGAACCTCGGTTGTTGAATGTAATCTGTTCCAGAAGACCGTTCGACTTCCAAAACGTTTGACAACCGAGGTGCAAAGGGAGAATGTCAGTTTCAATGGTGAAAATTGAAAAACACACCATGGAAGCCATTCAACTTCCGAGGCATGTTCGAAAACAGAAGCAATCGCTTCTGGGTTTTCAGCATTCGAAAACTGAAATGTTTGGCTTCCAAGACGCTCGAAAACCGAGGTTCCACTGTATATTCTTCATGTATCTTAAGCAATACATCAGATGATATTTGCTTCAACATTTTGGGAGGAATTCCATCCCCAAACTTTTAAAATATAATTCAGAAAAACCTAATGCGGCCATTTGGGTATCAATAATTTGATGCCTGAGTTTGTTTGTTTTCCTCTTCCCTCCCATCACTTTATTTTCTGTGCTGTGTTGTAAGCCTGAGTGCAAGCACTCTGCTATTTTTATTGATTTGTAAGCTGCTGTGGAAGCCTTTCTGGCTGAAGAATGGGTTGTACATGCTTTGAGGGAAAAATCAGGTCTGGCCCAAGATACTTCAGCATTTGAGGTAAAGACCTAATGAATCCAGAATTGCTCCCCTGGCAGCAAAAGTACAATGATCAATTGCTGACTACTCCATACCCTTTAGGTAAAGGTAAGGGGACCCCTGACTGTTAGGTCCAGCCGTGACCGACTCTGGGGTTGCAGCGCTCACCTCGCTTTACTAGCCGAGGGAGCCGCGTACAGCTTCCGGGTCATGTGGCCAGCATGACTAAGCCGCTTCTGGCGAACCAGAGCAGCACACGGAAACGCTGCTTATCTTCCGACCAGAGCGGTACCTATTTATCTACTTGCACTGTGACGTGCTTTCAAACTGCTAGGTTGGCAGGAGTAGGGACCAAGCAACGGGAGCTCACTGTGGCTTTTCACCTCTTTGGGATCTTTGCTACTTCTCTCCACTCATTCAAGTGTTTCCTGTTTCACAGACCCAATGCTTCAGTACAGTCATCTCTTCCCCACTACCCTATTTTCTCTTCTTCTGTGGTCTGTTTTTATGTGCATATGCTGCATATTTTTGACAACTCCAGATCAACAGTGTGGTTGACGTGTCCATTTGTGTCTTCTTCTAGCCGGTCTCTACAGACTTTGGTCAGTACAACAGTTATGGGGATGTGAGCAGCGCTGCTCGAGGTAACATGATGAGAAATATGGTTTTCTTTTGTGTGCTGCTATATCTGTAACCTATACGCTTGGGTTTTTGTGGCCTGCTTTTGTGGTTAGTCTATTCTCATAGCAGACTGGTGAACACCTTACTTATTGCTGCAATGTACACATTTTTGTTCTTGCAAATGAATCTGGTTCTTCAGCACTGAGAAAAAGTTAAAATAAAGAGGGGAATGTGTACGTTAAAACCATATTTTATGCATATGGATCTGTAGTTTTGTCTGCTTGATTCTGATCATTTAGTTCAGTATTTCCCAAACTTGGGTCTCCAGCTTTTTTTCCAACTACAGTTCTCATCATCCCTGACCTGCTAACTAGGGATGATGGGAGTTGTAGTCCAAAAAAGCTGGAGCCCCAGGTTTGGGAAACATTTAGTTGATTCCTGCAAGTTAGGAGCTCGGGGATTAAATGAAACATGTATTGTTTGACATCCTAATCCTGATGCTGTTTCTCTCCCCACCCCATCCCCATCACTTTTTCAGATTTTCAGGTACAGTACAGATTTTCTTCCATCAAGTAACCAAGTATCTAACCAACTTCATCGACAATTCATCCACTATGTGACTCAAGTCTGAATTTCCGCTACAGGGAAGAGTTTCTTAGCACATGTTTATCTGCATGTTTCATTTCTAACCAATGATGTAAACTTATATCACTGTGGAAAAGGGCACAGCTAAAACAATACCTTGCATAGGCCAGTTTTGTGACTTGCTTGGTAAGCTTTTGGAAGACTGACCTGAAAGCCACCTGTGGCAGTTGTTTCTCCATCGGGTTTCTCCTGATCTCTCTGGTTCCAAACAAGGGAGGTCCAGACAATAACTCTCCTCTTTCTGAAGCCATACCATCTTCCTATTTTCCACATATGATTCCCTGACCTTTCCTTTGTATGTGGTTGTGGGCATGGAAGAAATAGCCAGCAAATGACCTCATATAACACTGACATGAAGATCCATTGATTGACCAATAAAAAGGGTTGTTGTTTCTTCTAAACACCAGCCCTAACTCTGAATTCTATGTAAAATTCTTATGAAGAGATGATCTGGACAGAATCTTTATTGCATATTATGCTATTAATGTGGAAAGTCTTTTTCAGCCTGGGATAGGTAGGAACTTGCCATTTTACTGGGCAGATTTTTTTACAACAGGGCAAAAACTTCAGAGTAAAGTATAGATGGAAAAGTAACATAGAAGATGACAAGTCAGTTCTGTGAGACAATATTGCCCGTCATTCCTCTTCTTCCCCTACAAACTGATTTATTAATACCAGATACTGGGGGAGAATGCTGCTGCCTGCTAGCCCTGTTTATAAGCTTGCAAGAGGCATCTAGCTAGGCACTCTTGGAAACAGAATGCAGGATCTGATGGATCTTTGATCTGATCCAGTAGGTCAATTCTTTGGTCCTTAGAACCAGAAAGATTCTCTTAACTTGCTACTTAATCTTTACTACTGGGAATGCTTTTGTTGGACACCATAGAAACCAGATTGTTAACTTTCTTAAGGAATACGTAATCATAGTGTTCCATTGGCTGATGTAAAGATCTAACATGGGATCATAGTATAAATTCATGTCCATATTCACCTTGAATGCCTTTACCCTTTCTATGTGTGTGTGCATGTAACCTTTGTGTCTGATGTTTACCTATATCTGATACAGTCCCTCCCAGATGGTCATGTCCCCGGAATGCGAATGGACCGAGGAGTGTCTATGCCTAACATGTTGGAACCAAAGGCAAGTGCAGACATTATTCACTTTCCTTCAAGACAGTGATGGTTTGCCTATGAAATGGTGGTAGTTTGTGCTTGTAGCCCTGTGGTCTGTACCCTCTACCCCCCAAAATGTTGCTTCTTGTGTGCCAGCCCTATCTTGCTTTGGACTGTAGGACATATGTCATTGATGTATACAGGGCAAGAGCAGCTAATATTTCCTGGGGAATAGACAGCAGCAGCGTTCAGTAAAACTTGAAACTGGTAAGCTTTCAGCACCAAACATCTGACAGCCACAGTTATGAGAACCCACAGGGCACAGTCTGTAACTGAGCAGTGGTGCCTGCTAAACACCCCTTTCAGCGGGGAGCCACATCTTTACCTACCCCACCTCCAGTGCTTTTTTTCAAGAAAAATAGGTGCTGGAACTCACCATTATGTTGTTACAGTATATCACCGGGTGACTCAAGGCAGCCCTAAACAGATGCCGGCTTGATAGAAGCCATGTTCACCGCCTGCAGAGGTGCTAAAAAAAAAAAAACGGCGGCAAACTGTCTCCCTAGCTAGTTTGGGGGTTTCCCCTCGTTCTGGTGTAGGTCAAATAAATGCACCTCCACTTCCCTCATTCTCTTATATTCAGGCCCTCACACAATTGCACATACGTGCAACGGTAGAGACCTGGCAGCAAAGCTTAAAGCCTGCTGCCGCTACACAAGGGGTTGATTGAAGAAAAGGAACTATGAATTGGCCCCACCCCATAGCCTGACCAGTCGCAGCTAGGAACGACTAGGAGCTAGGTGGAGTCATGGATCTTAAGAAAAAGTGTAGACTCACACATGTTGGACAGCTTCCATTTTGACTTGAAATGTTCATTTTCGGCTTCTCAAAAGTATGTAAAGGCAAGAGGTGAATGGGGAGATCTGCGTTCTGGCACACTCCTGCTGAAAAAAAGCACTGCGCACCACTGATGTCATGTGTGACATCAGGTTAGGGCAGGTGGAAAGCCTTGCAGCAGGACCCCCTGCTAAACCTGATTAGGCCCACAGGTCATAAATTCCTCACTACTGTCATAATAGTTGATCTTTAAAACTATGGGGCTGTATCCAATGAACTTGGCCCACCAGCACAAGAATGTATGCTTGTGCAACATAACCTTCCGCCTCTCCTTGCTTGGTGCTCCCTAAATCTCTTCTAAGGGATTCCTCAACTCTCCAAAGCAGATTTGGGGAGGCCATGAATGGAAAGTTTATGGGAGATGGGAGGTTTAGCATAAATCCTTGTACTGATGAGATGCGTTAGCTTGATGGCAACCAACCTGAGAATTCTGCCCAATTTTGGACTCAAAATATTTTTTAAAGCACTTAAGAGCACTACTCTGTGGTTTTGTAAAATATAAGAATATGATTAATGACTTCAAAGTTATCAGCAAAGTTTGTGGAATTTTGGCTAATTTTGTTACAATAATGTATGTTAGTTTTATGTTGCATTGTATAGCATTAAAAAGATGTATTTAAAGTTATATAGTAAAGTGAATTGTATGATTGTCATATTCCACTACCAATTCTCTTCCAAGCTGTATATAAAGTACACATCATTTAAATAATTACAATAAAATAAGTGGTATATGTTTGGTGACTTTATCTTCTTTATTGTACTTCTGAAATCTTCATTAGGTGTTGCAGCTGATAAAACAACTAGCTGTCTCAATTAGGTCCCACCATTTTATTGACAGTTTTTAAAAATTGACAAAAGTCTCTTACGACCTTCAAGGAGAGGAAAATTGGGCCCTGATCATTGGCATATTCAGCCAGTAGCTCAGATAAAGAACTCTTGTTTAGATATCTTGATAGAGCTAGAAAGGACTAGAAGTTTCATTTCCTCCTACTGGTACACCATATTCTGCATTATGGAAAACCTGATTGACGTTTGCTCCAATTGAGCAGTAAAGAGTAGGTTTTCCTAGGGGAAAGCATTGGAACAAGCAGAAGTGTGGACAAAACAATCCCTTTCTTATGCTGTGGTGACTGGTGTCCATTGGGGGTTAGTAGGGTAGAAAGGGAGTCAATGGTAGATAGAGCTAGAGCCAATGACAAGCAGAGCCAATTCTAGTTTTGTCCCTATACTTGTTTGCCCTACACGTACAAAACTAAAACTAAGGAGGAGGAAGGTGACAGCCAGTGTATTAGTTGTAAGTAAGAAGGCAGGCAAGTTGGGGCTGACTGGGGGCAAACTGAGGTTGGTGGGACAGTGATCCATTTAGCAGAATAGACCAACCTCTACTGCATGGAGCTGGGATAGGTCAGTTGGTAGAGCACAAGACTCTTAATCATGGGTTTGAGCTCCATGATTGGCAAAGGATTCCTGCATTGCAGGGGGTTCAAATACATGACCCTCATGGTCTCTTTCAACACCACAGTTCTGATTCTATGTCTAGTATAAGAGAAACTTGTCCACCATTACTATCTTCTAATCAAGAAACACCTATTAAATTGCTTAGTAAATTCCACAACACAGAAAACCACTGAATCAGCAGAACAAGTTAGGTAGCCAGTTTTGGTAGATATGTGAAAAATCAGCTTCAACTGGACAGGACAAGGGTGGAAGAAAAGACACATGATTGAGATACTTGTTCAGACCTAACGATTGTACCTTCATTAATGAAGTAGTTATTTTTCATGTGAACAAACCAAAATGGGTAATGCCCCCATCAAGGATAATCCAGAAAATGAAATGAATACACATAGATTTTTAGTATGATGTTGTGCAAAAATGAACTGGTATAGACATCCTGTTAAGTATGATTTATTTATTTTTTAAGGAACAAAGGATTCAAGGAAAAAGTGCACATTACACTCAAATACTTAAGGCAACTTTTTAGTGAACTTGAAGCTGTCTGCCAACAGTGACTGCATTCTGCTTGTGAGCTTAATGGTGTATTTTTGGGGTGATCTAAATCTACATAAATGCTTCTTGTATACCATTAACAGATATTCCCCTATGAACTGCTCATGGTGTCCAACAGAGGGCGAAGTAAAATTCTACGAGAAGTGGATAGAACCAGGCTGGAGGTAAGAGAATATCAGGCTCCCCAAACAGATGTTTGGGCTAAAGGTTTTAAAAGGATACAGGCCTCTTGTTTAAACATTTGGACTGATAGCTGCCCTTTTCCTTGTCTTCCTTCAGCGTCACTTAGCACCTGAGGTTTTCCAAGAAATATTCGGCATGACGATACAGGAATTTGATAAATTACCTCTCTGGAGACGCAACGACATGAAGAAGAAAGCCAAACTCTTCTGAATCCCATTCTCTCCTTTGGAGGGGAGAAAATACCACATATAGGATAATGTATCATACTTAAGTTCAAACGCTTTTTGGAAAGCAACCACGAGAGAGAGAGAGAGGAAATGGGGGTTAAAGGGAAAATCTGAGAAAGGCACCTATATATTCCTTGCAGTTGTGCAAAGGCCTTTCAAGCTTGCCAGAGAGTTGTGACCCAAAAATGTTGACGTTCTAAATCTCAGCAGTGGTCTTTATGCATTATAAAGTTTTTACATGGCATCAATACATAATGTGGAGCTGCTCTGCCCTCCCTCGTTTCCCTTCACTTTTATTTAAAGGTCAAGGGGCAATGCTGATAGAGCCAGGAAGTGCCAATAGGATGCCAACCCACAATTACGTCGTCATGGTCTCTCCAAGGAATGAATGACTATATTCTGTAGCTAACGAAGGAATCCTGTGTAATATATTTATCCTTTGGGCACAGCCATCACAATTAATTGGCCTTGCCTTCAAATGGCCTATTATTGTTGCAGTGCCCATCAGCAAAGCAGGCCACTGAGCCAGAGTTCTGCTGCATACCAGCCAAATTCTTTGCAAGGAAACTCCCAGCTTGCACTTGCACACATCTGCTAGGAATCTTAAGAACAAATTATCTTATTTTGTTGTCAAGTCTTCTCTCCTCCCTTTGTCCGGCTTTAAGCGAGTTTGCTAAGTGTTAACAAGAGCAGCAAGCCAAAAATGAAAGAGTTGGTTTTCTCGTTCTGTGTTGAGAAAAGTATTTCCAAAGTGAAATACAGGTGTAGGCTTACTTCAGATGCTACTTGTGCCATGGGGCAATCTATGGGGCATGGTCTAGCCACATGCTGCTTTGGTAATGTTTCTAAAGGACTAGTAGTGGGCTCTTGCAATTATGTTGTTGCTTCCCATGCTGTCACCACCTGTTATAATGTCTAGCAGATGGGAAATAATCACATCACCCCTGCAAAGATGGCTCAACCCTGCAAACATCAATAGTGTGGGATGGGACCTGACTACACCAAAGCAAGTTCCATCCCATTACAAACGGAATGACTGAATCAGGGCTACTGTCGCCTATACCAGCATACATCCACTGGCGTGCTGTACAGTTGAACTCCAGAATGTCTGTGACAAGAAAATGATATATAATCCACTTTGTAGAGGAGATGCTATGAAACATGAATTTTGCTGCTAAAAAATGACAGAACAGCCACTTTCTTGGATGCTTTGATGACGCAGCACACTATCAAGTTAAGTAATGGCCTGATTTGCATATCATGCTAAGCAAAATCATGGCTTAGTCAGTGCAACTGTACATATTCCCAGAGAGGAGACCGCAGTGACTTTGCTCCTCCCTGGTCCTTGTAGTGCTGTGCTAAGCTAAACCTTGCCTTGGGTCATCTGAACCCAGGCTCGAGGTTTAGCTCTCCTGAGTAAACCATGAATCATAGGGCAAATCTTGGTTGCAACTTCTGGCTAAGTCTGGAGTGAGCTAAACCACAAGCCTGGGTTCAGACGACCCAGTGAGCCATGCCTTTGCTTAGCCCAGTGTCGCATGGCAGCAGGACCATGGAGAAGTGAAGCACTCCTGGAGCCCGTGCACCTGGCTTAGCATGACATAGGAACCAGGCCAGTGTTTGATTTGGTTTTATTCAGGCAACTACAGGCTCATCCATAGTTAGGGTGCTTGGGTTTTCTTTTTTTGTAATATTTCAAAGCTGCAGCCTAGGCTATTTGCTTTATTTATCCTCAGTGCCTAGAAGAAGGAACGCCTAAGACAGTTTCTGAATTCAGTGATGCTCCCTCATCTACATGCAGTCCTGAGCATTGTGTGAAGTGGCCCCCATCTAGCAGAACTGCTGAGAGGGCTGTGCATATTCTGTTCATTTCAGAACAGTTAATAACATAATTTTCACAGACTCCAGAGCTATTTCTTGCCAACAGTAGGATGCACTTGATACATTTATCTTTTACTTTGAGTGGTGATTGTTGCCGTTTTCACTGTTGTTTTCAATAGAAATTTGACACTAGCACGACACTTACAGGGAAATACTATACATGTTTACTCAGAAGTAAAGCCCACTGTTTTCAATGAGACTTCCTTCTGTTCAGCCCCTGAAGGATGTCTTTGAGGGCAGAACATTCAGAACTTCCTGCTCTTACATTTAAGAGCTCAGCAGAGAGAACCGTTTGCCAAAAGGCGTTATCATAGAAGCGCTTGATAGGTTGGTCATCCAAGCCCATATCCTCGTAAAGAGGATCTTTCATGCATCATATATTGATTTGTAGAAGAACATGTGGTAAAATGCAAGCACATGTCTTTTGTGAAAGTCTGGTCAAGTGGTGAAAATAATCTTACCACAAGTCTACACCATAACTCTGGGAAGCAGAGTGAGCGGCAACATTTTCACCACCACACTGATGAACCAGCTTATGAAGTGGCTACCTGGTGAAGTGATATGCCAGATCCTTTATCAGTTAGCAGGAGGAGAGTGCCGGCAGCAGAATAATAAGAACCCCAGCTCTGCAGGGGAGGTTAGCCATGTTATGTGGAAACCTAAACATCTCACCCACTAAAATCTGTCACATATCCCACATGATGTTGTAGCAGCATTAGGATGCTCCAATAGACTTTCAATCCATAGTTGCATTATAGCAACACTTTCCATCATTATATTGCGTTGACTCATTAGTTCAAACTCGCTGCCGTTTACAATCAAAAGAACATTCTGGATTAATGGCTTGCAATAGGCCACACTGTTCAATGGAGGAAAAAATGGATATTTGTACCAAGATCAGACAATGGTTTCGAAGCTACTCTATAAAGGAATATATGGGCTGGCTGTTCTATGCCTTATTCCTAGGCATGCTATTGTCACTGCCACAACATCCAACATCTCAGTGATTTGGCTTTGCACTTCCCTTCATGCTACCGCTTTCCAGCCTATGACCTCTGGAGATACATTTCTCTCTGTCTCACAGAAAGGGGCACAGATAGTATATCCTGAATGCAGTGAAACAAATTAACCAACTTCCAGTCCCACCAGCTGATTTCAACACTCATTTTCTATACTGCCAAGCATGGCATCAGTTCCCAGTTGTCTCATACGCTGAGCGGACATCCCTCAGCTCAGCGATTAAGAGAAGCTAAACGTGTGGGTGAACCACTTGTTGCATGGTTTCTACTTGGAAAACATCTCATGTGCCCTCTAAACATGTGGGGAACCAATGTTCTGTAGGCTCCAGCCACACAGAAGAATGCCAGTGTCCTAACACAGCGAGAACTTCCTTTTGGTGCTTAACTAAGGACATTTTTCTCTACCCCCACCCTTCTCTCACACATTTCTACTTCCTGATCCCAAATTCCATCTACTGTAAAGAATGCAACATTTTAGTTGACATTATTTTCCAAATATGACAGTCTCTTCCTAATAAGGGACTGTAGCAATAAGTAAACAAACAAATACCTAATTTTTCCCACAGGTGTTGCTTTCCCAACAGTTTGAGGGGGGGAAGCAATGCCAGTTGAATTTCTGCCTGAAATATAGCTGCCCCCAAAAGTGGCAAATCTACAGAGTCCCTTCTTGAATTCCTGCCTTTGAAAAGGTGGCCAAATAAGCATAGTTTAACCCCAAGTCATGATATAAGAAAATAATGTGGGCTTCAGGTAGTTTTGTGAATTTCTTCTTTGTGCAAAATGCCTTCTAACGGGGCAGGCGAGTGAAATCATGCTCATTATTACATCTTGAAGATGTTCACCCATGTGTCAGAATGATAACACTGCATAAGTCGGATCATTATTTTCTAGGGACTTCCTTCCAAACCTATGAACATTAACAGGAGGTTTGGTAATTAACTTCAGCAAGCTGGTGGAGTTCAGCAGTATAAATCGGTGGCAAATTCATGCTGCTCTTTGCTCCCAGGCCTGGTTCTTCAAGGGTAACAGATACTACTTTGCATTGCCTGTTTTCCAAACTAATCTGTCATTGAAGGAACTGGCACAATCAAGGTCTGATGTAAATCCCATGGAATTTGATGGAAACAGTCACAGTTAGGCTATTTCTCAGCCAGCAAGGTCAGAAAAGAACCTTTATCAACTGTTGTGTATTCCCATGACAACACTTTGTATTGTTAATGACATCATTTGGTGCAAAATAGTAAAAGTTGCTGACAACCCTTGTAGTGAGGGAGCCTTATTAATATTCTGTAGGAAGATCACTTTAATGAGATATATTTTGCACCACTTTGATAAGTTTTAACTGCAAGGTTTTTAATTACATGATTCTTCCCTTTCCTGGGCAGCCAATTTCCAAAATGCAACCAAGTAGCCTTTTTCAGATTATTTCCGTTAAGTTTGTTTGTTCTTCCTCCTTTGTTGTAGGACAGCTCTGATTTGGAGCCTCTGTTTAAGAAAAAAAAATCACCAATACCTATCTATACTGTTAAGTCTGCTTCTTCTGCAAAACGAAACATTGGCCGTCATTGCTGTTCATCTCACCCAACCACCCCACTATAATCTACATCACTGTTGTACTCAAACCAAGTAAACAAATAAAGTTTTGAACTTTATTCTTATTGTGCTCTTTGGATATTTTTGTTTCATGTATTTAGTTGTGTCTTGTTCACCCTTTCAAAACCTTGATATAAAACAGATTTTGCACTGATGGCAGATGATGTACTTTGGGACAAAGGGTTGCTTTTTATCACATGTTTACAGGAAGAGAGAGGGCATTTTGGGAGTGGGACAGTCCTTGGTAAAGAGAGGCCCTTCATGGCTACAAGCATTAGGGAAAGTCACTCAGAGGGCACATTTAGGAAAAGAGGAGTTAAATTGCTTTGGAACACGTGGGGCTGAGTCCCAAAGCTGAAAGCCCACCATCCAGATCTCACTAGACCCCCAGTTTGGCAGTCAAATGGTGTCCATAAATCAATGTGAGGGAATTGGCTTCTTCTGATATGGGATACGTGGAAAATATTATTCTTGTTCTGCTTCTGTGGTAGCTCATTACAGTGGCAGGAAGAACAACTTTTTACAGCCCTGTTATTTGCCAATTGTAGAGGCAGCTGAGACTTAGTGACCCTCTTTTGTGTTATCAGTTGATGAGAGGGACATACAGTGGTACCTTGGGTTAAGTACTTAATTCGTTCTGGAGGTCTGTTCTTAACCTGAAACTGTTCTTAACTTGAAGCACCACTTTAGCAAATGGGGCCTGCTGCTGCGCCGCCGCTGCACGATTTCTGTTCTCATCCTGAAGCAAAGTTCTTATCCTGAAGCACTATTTCTGGGTTAGCGGAGTCTGTAACCTGAAGCGTATGTAACCTGAAGCGTATGTAACCCGAGGTACCACTGTACTTGCTACTATAACAAGGGGCAATGTTTGCCCACACCCCACAGCTCTGGGGACTTTGGTCTCATAACAACACTGAGGCCAGTTAGGCTTTGGTATAGTAACCAGCCAAAGGTCACCCAGTCAGTGTTGTCATCTACTAGGGATGTGAACCTGGGCCTTCCCAGTCCTATTCTGTCATGGCCTCAACTTTGATCTCAGAGTCAGAGGAGAATCAGCCTGCCACATGCAGGGCTCGTCCACCATCCACCAAGTTCCAGCTGAGCCAAAACCCTGTGAGAACCTTCCACATACCTCTCTTTCCTCTGTGTCTGCCCAATGGCAAGAGGCTGTAGGAGGGAGAAGCTCCAGCTATCATTCCAGAGATTGGTCCTTTATGAATTCACACTCTTCAGGCAGCGAGTAGAGCCTGGGAGGAACAGAATGGATGGCGGGAACTCATAATGCCCCAGTTCACCTTTAGGCTTTGATGAAGCAAGTTGCTCACTAGAAGCATCCAAGGTGCTACAACCACCTGCCTCATGGGCATCTGACAAGGATAAATGAGAATGCCCCTACCGATCTTCAGGAGGAGGGGGGGTTGCGGGATCACAACCCCGCCCACACTCACTCCCGCGAGGCTGGCGCCAGCCTCGCGGGAGGCAGAAATTCCCTAATTAGCATCCCCTGTAGCGCCAGCCAATCGGCTGGCGGCAGGGGCAGGCCTTCAAAAGGCCACTTAAGGTCGGGGCAGCCCTCAGCTCGCCCCTTTCCGCCCTTGCCCCTCGGGGAGCGCCTAGGGATATGCATCTCGGGTGGCTCCCCCTGTTGGTGTTTAACCCTTCCCGGTTAGACCGGATAGTCGGTTAGGGGCCAATGCCTAAAGCCAATACCCTTCTTTCCTGTAATCAATAAAGTTGTGGCCATTTACGCCCATTAACCTAAAAACTTTGTGTCCGTTGTCTTCATTTATTCCACCTGTGGGGGGGGGAGGGAATAGCCACGCAACACAGTTCAGCACTCAAGCGACACTACATGTAACATTCTTCATGTTGAAGGGCAATAAAGAGTCAAACGCTTTAAAACTGCCTGCCTCCTTGCGTGTATGACTTGGGGTGGGGTGGGGGTTGGCCTGTTTTCTACCCCTCCAGATCCTCATTTCTTTTTGAAATCCTTTCCATTCCCTTCTACCCTTGTTTTTCACTCCTTCCCCAACTGGTGTGTTGCATTTAAAATCAATACCATTATCCAGTAAAAATACTGCTACTGATGAAGAATAGTGATCCATTTTTTAATATATATACTTCTGGGATCCAAGTTTAATTACACAGCAGCATTATACTGCTTGCCTATGCCTACTCCACAAGATTGCCTTACCAGAGCTCACACTGCTGTGGCTTGCAAGGATTTAAGTGTGTCAAGTGAGTGTGGATGACCCACTTTCTGCAAAATAGCCAACATCTCCTTCAGCGTGTGATTGGACGTTTCCTGTGCATGTTCTCAGGTTGCAACAGGCAGAAAACCCTTTCTACTGCCACAGGTCTCCCATAATAGCTAGAGAATATGAAACCTGCGATTTGTAGATAGGTAGCTTCATTGGAAACCTAACAGTAGAGCAAGGGATGTGAATGAGCAAGTCATAATGCAAGTCACAGTAGAGGGGTTAATGCAGTGGCCGTCAAACCTTTCAGATCAGTAGTCGTATTTAGAATTTTGAGAAGGTGCAGTGAATCACAAAATGGCTGCCATGGAAAGGAGCATGGGAAAGCACAAAAACAACATGACTAGCATGGGGACAGCATAAAGTGGTACCTCGGGTTAAGTACTTAATTCGTTCCGGAGGTCCGTTCTTAACCTGAAACTGTTCTTAACCTGAAGCACCACTATAGCTAATGGAGCCTCCTGCTGCCGCCACACCACCGGAGCACGATTTCTGTTCTCATCCTGAAGCAAAGTTCTTAACCTGAAGCACTATTTCTGGGTTAGCAGAGTCTGTAACCTGAAGCTTATGTAAGCTGAAGCGTATGTAACCCGAGGTACCACTGTAATGCAAAATTAAAGAGGATACAGCCCTTGTTGCTTACTCAACCCCACCTCAGACAACCTCGGGCTTACCATGGAAGTCAACTATGTCCTGCTGTTCCCTGAGTGTGGAGATTGCACAATATTGATCACACACACATACACACTGTTGCTGTAGGAGCATTTCCCACTTCCAAGAAAAATATACAAGGTGCCACACCATATTCTTTTCATGCACACACTCACTGCACATCTTCATTGCCCAAGTGCGTATCTCCCTGTTACAGACCACATTCATTCACCTCTTTTCTCTCACACACCTTTCTCTTGATATAGGACTCGGGGGGGTTTTAAGGGGAGGCACAGCAGGCAAATTTCTCACAAAAATTGAGAACAATTGTGTCTGTACATCTGGCCTCATATCTCTGGTTCTTAAAATGCCAAAAATTGTTTGAAAAAGGGTGCTTGGGTATCAGAGGATCAAGGTTCATGCTCGGCATGAAAGAATGCCTTGGTGGATGCCAGGTTGATAAGCCTTGCATTAATGTATTTTTTAAAACTCCCTTGCAGCAGCGATTGCTGGTGCAGTCTGTTCTGGAAGAATAAAAGAAGGGATGTTGATGCTGCCGAGGTAGAAGCTGCAGAACAAAGAGGAGTGAGACAGGCATAATATGGATAAAATTTACAGGGCTCTGAATCATTGTTCCATTCTGGAAATAATGCAAAGCCATTAAACAAAACAGTAATGTTAACAAGTGTTTCTTAAAGCTAAAGTCACACGTGTGCCTGAAATTCATACTACACAGACAAAATATTCATTTCTCTCCCTTGCTCCGCACCGTACATTATAGATAAGTTGGAGGCTCCAAAGCATTCCAAGAAATAGGGTTGCCATATTTTTAAAAGCAGGACACATTTGCAGACTTCTACCTTTAGTTATGGATCACTATGACAGCTCTACCCATGAAAAAAAGAGGATGTGTCCTGGAAAAGAGGACATATGGCAACCCTAATGTGTCAATTCTTTGAACGTCAAGTAAGTGGCTCTGATGATTAAGCTATGCCTTTCCCAACCTGGAGGAAGTAGGACCAGGATGAATGCTGCGCAACAGACATGGATGGCTGGAAGCGGGCAGAGCTGCGCTCACCACCCTACTTTAAAAGTGCGTTGCCACAGAAAAAGCTGCTCATCTGGCCTTTTCTTTGTAAGCATCAGCAAACACCAGCAACTGCATATGCAGCCTGCAATGAGGGTTTGTGGGCTCAAAAGGAACATCTCACAGGTACTTAGGATGTGCATACCCAGGAAAAAAGAACAATAATGGTGCTTTGAGCCTGTGTGTCTGTTGTTGAAGGGCTGGCTGCAGACTGGAACCACAAGAGGTGTTGGCAACACAAACAGCAGCACTAATTAAAGAGGAAAGAATGAAGCCTTGATGAATCCCTTGCAGATCATAATGGCAAACTCAGCCAATATGCTCAGAGGGAATTTGTATCTGAATCTAGGACAAGTGTGGGCAGGAAGTAGATCTATTTATTGGTAGACTGATGGCCGATTTTCAGTAGACCAGCAAGAGTTTCTGACTCTTGCTGCCATAAAAACAGCAGCGAAAAGTTTCTCCTTAAATTCAGCTGTTAGAATCTCTGTTCTGTGCTAACTCACATGTAGGTTTATACTTGCACATACAGTTCGTTCCCGGTAATAACTCAAGGGATGTTGTCTTAGCTCTGTAACTGGCTTAGCTCCGCACACACAGCCTGGACTGGGATTTGGGGGTTGGGAGAGAGAGTAGATCCCACATGCCTTAAATTAGTCCATGTCTGAGCTAGGATCCCTATTTTCAAGTGAAATATTCAGTTTCTGTTCTTCAACTCATGTTTAGGCTTCCCCATTTTGTCTGTGACACTATTTTGGCCAAGTGAAGCCCACCTGCCCCATCTGTTTTCATCTGAGAGGCAGCTAAAGATGCAGCTGGGCCAACAGTGGGCTTTGCAGGTACCATCTATCAGGTGACTAGCAGTGCCTGCAAACCACATACAGCCACCAGGATGTTTGAACAGGCATTAGACTTTATCATTGGTACTAATCAGCTTGGTTGTCGGCACTTGCAAAGTGCTGTGCCTTCGCTCACCAGGTTTGATTTCAAACACATGGGCAAATGAAAACAGGTCACCTGATGCCATTGTGGCTTAAGGTGGCATGAGCCACCATGCCAAACTAGCAGTGTCACAACTCACATCTAAAACATGTCAGTGATCTGCAAAACTTAACAACTGAATAAACGTCAAATTTGAAAGTTTCAACCCCAAAGTTGCTTCATATTTGAGAAGCCTTAAATAGCAAACTTGATAATTCTCCTATTCATTATGAACAACATTTGCCACCATGCAAAGAAGCAGTTTGTTCATTTGCTATTAACCCTCACAATGGGGCTTTAAATCCTTCTCTCTTGGCATTCTTTAATATCTGAACTTACTAGCAGACTTTTAATCCCATTTAAACAAAAAACAAAAAACCCTTCAAACTCTAAAAGCCTCATTTTATTTCCTGTTTCCCTGATACTAAAATAATTCTGAGTTTCTGACCCCTGAGTAATGATGAAGGAATGCACTACGTTCCCCAACACAGCAAGGCAGCTGGTAAAGTGAATCTTCACAGCATGTTTAAAATACAGATAACAGTGCCAAAAACTAGATCTGATTGAAACACAGTCAAATGTCAGCACTAATTTGCTGTTAAATATATATGGCTCCTTGGGACCACTTCCTTTAGGAACTACAACATAAGACTTCAAGTGCCCCCCCTCCTTTACCACATCTGTTTAAAAAATTGTTTCCTCCAAAGCAAGGGGAGAAATCTGAAACAAAAAATGTTATTTACATATACACCAATATACTTGTTTGTTATCTTTGCTTGTGCTTTTATTGGTTTGAAGCTGTAACTAAATAAGACTTCAGTCCTGTCTTTTGTAGAAGGACCTTGGGAGCATGTCCAGATTGGGTTCTGTAGCTTGGATAAAGGGAAAGTGTCGTGAATTGTTCGATAGGGTGCCTTTTTCAAAAAAATCATTTACAGATTATGGTTTTTATTTTTAAGGGCCCAGGAGTCCAGCAAAGTCAAGAGCCTATGTCAGCTTTAAACAGCCACTATGCTGCCATATTCTTCCGATTTTGTTTCAAGGATTTTAACCTGCATTCACATCCCAGATGAGCCCAATGTTTCTTAGGATTGTCATATGTCCTCTTTTTCCAAGACACTTCCTCTTTTTCATGGGTATGTAAAATGAGAGTCATCATAGCGATCCATAGTTAAAAGCAGAAGTTGGCAAATGTGTCCTCTTTTTTTGTTTGCAACCCTAGTTTCCTGCATGAGTTTGAGCCCCCATCCTGCTATCTGATTCTATGAATTATGGCATAATGCACTGCAAAGTGGCCCACCTTGCAAGGGTAAACATAATCAAAATGCCAGAAATGGCTGCAGACATAATACAAGGAAGAACAAGATATGAATTCATAAAAGCATTTTGGTGACCAAAGGAGATGTGTAAACTATTAAGAAATAACAAAATGGTACGGAGTCAGCATACATAGCAAATCAAAAACTCTTGGGTTACGTTTGCTGGGTTAAGGTTACTGACAAAAATCGTAAAATACATACACACAACCCTAATTATAATAAACAAATATAGTTCTTTTCCTGGGATTTTTAATATAACTGAGAAAATGAACACACAGCTGAGCAACTTGTGACCGCTAGTGTTAAAAATGTTAACATTTATTGTGGAAGCCTTTTTTTGTGGAACCTAGAATCCCGCCAGGCATGGTAAATACAGTGGACCTTGATTAAAGGAATGCCATGCATTGGCCAGTTGTTGTGAACCCAAAGCTGCAGGCAAGCTTATAATCCTAAACTGTTTTCAAGACAGCTAGTGAATGAATCATTATTAGAAATTGCTTCTTTGGTGGCGTTAATACCCCAATTAAATGTTAAGTGGCTGCCAGGAGAAATCTCTGTGGCATTCTGGTAAGTGCTTAGTCCCAATTATCACCTTGTGGGGAGCAGGGCAAGCAGGCAGGCTTCAGTTAGATGACCCAGAAGCCTTTGGGGGAGTGGCTGATGTAAATGCACAAAGTGCTGCAGTATGTACATCAGAACAGGGATGGAGAACCTTTTTGCAGAGTGAGGGCCACATTCCCTTGTGGGGAACCTTTTGGGAGCCACATGCCTGTGGTGGGAGGGGACAGGGGAAAAAGCAGACAAGTCTCAGAAATAAAAGGGTAACAGATAGGACTCTCTGCTTTGTACATTTTCTGCCATGCAAAGGTCAGTGGTTTCTGCATATGCACCCACCTCCAACCTTCATTCAGATAAACCTTTGCTTTAAAACTTCCAAGAAAGGAGAGTTCACGACCTCTAAAACCTTACACCTAAACAGGCTTTTATTGTTGCCTGGTTTCTGTGCTTAGATCACGACTTTCAGTTTAATTATTGCAATGTTTTTAATGTGTTATCTGCTCTGTATGCACTTTTAAAATTTGTGGCTGTGTTTTTAGATAGCTCATTTAGTCAAGGATGCTTGCTACCTCCTTTTATCCATTGTTGGCTTGCATTATTGCTATTATTGTCATACTGTATATATATTTTAATTTAAAAAACTTTAACACACGGTGAACATTCTAATGGAACGGGAGGGCATAAATGACTGAAATAAATGAATTTTGAAGGCACAGCTTGAAAAGCAGTAGTTAACATGTGGATATCTAGAATTCGTTAAGGCTCTTTTGCACAGAGGGGTCACAAACCAACACTAAGTTAAACGGGTTTAAGGTCATTGAATCCACAGGCTTAAGCAGGCTTAACTCCATGTTGGATTGGGGCCAATGCGTCTGTTCTGCTCCTGCAGAACTGAAATACCCTCACAGCAGGATGTTTGGTCAGATACAATTTTTTTTAAGTCCTACATAAAGTTCTAATTGTGTCAGAGAACAGTATTTCCAGTCATCCATCTTCCTATCAAATCAGTGAATTTCAACTGTTTCATCCCCACTGGAAGTTTCCCTCTCCTTTTGAACTTTTATTTATATTCTCTCAGTTGCTTCTACCAGAGGATCTCATGCGCATAGATCAGACCCCTTCAAAAAAGTCATTTGAATTACAGTGATTTTTTTTCCAAGTAGGGAAGCAACTATCTCAACTTCTCTTTTTTTAAAAAAAGGAAAAAAGTAAACAATAGTAACTTCAGTTAGAGATATGCAGAATGTGACCTATTTCCACGAAATGCATAGTGATGCTAGAAGACAGCAGTGGAATTTGTTAGGCCGCCTGGGAAAATAAGGGTTGAAATTTTCTTGTTTACAAAGCTGACTTCTCATCTCACATAAAAATCAGCAGAAGTGGAAAAGGGGGGGGGGAGAGACAAGGAGGATGGGAGAGAGAAAAGAAACCATTCACAATAGATGTGTCAACCAGAAGCTATTCCCACTTGTCTTGTTTGTGTTGAAGTCTGTGACAGAATATTTTTTATCCATTATTTTTTCAATGATATGTCGACATAAATTCAGTTTCATGCTATACGTTTATGTGAGAAATTCTGCAGCTCCATATGCAGCTGCAATTTGAAGAACTGTTGAAGGCTATTGACTTTGGCTGGACTGAACTGCACTGTGTCTAAGGAAAAAGCCAAGGCCCAAAACTTTATCTCTGGGAATATTCCAGAAAAAATACCCTTTCGTCAGCTCAGAACTGGCATGGGAGAGCAGATTCTGTAAAACGGAGAGTGATGCTCCCAATCTGGCTGGGGCCTGAAAGGCTCTCATGAGAATTCTACAAATTTCGGCTTCACTTTTTTAAAAAGTAAAGACACAACCCCATCGAAAAGGAAAGTATCTTCATGAATGGAGAGGGAGCACTAAAGGATAGCGGGGAGCGGAACCATTGCCTACCCTTCTCTAGTCTTGCCTGAATAAGATTACCACACCTATTCCACTAACTTGCATTCCCCGATTTATACAAAATCATGGATTTTATTTAGCAGGTTCTCAAATGAACTTCTTTTGGCTGGTACAGTATTATTACGAAAGAAATGGACATCACAACACTTGCACACCAATTGCAAAAGCTGTCCAATTTGGGGGAAGGGTATTTTTATTGTAACCATGTAGCACATGGGTGGGAAACCTCAGACCTAGGGGCCAAATGTCCCCTGGAAACTCTCCCAAGCCACTCGCTTCACAGGCTGTGCTTCACCCCCCCCCCCAGTATTTTGCCTGACAGGAATGTTTCCTTGAACTATTATCATGTCTCTTGTTTGTCTGAATGAAGGGCAGTGAGGGATCTGTATGTGCTGAAACTGGCCTACTGCACGAGGGAAAATTAAGTCAATGCTTTGCCTACCACTGGCATCTGGCCCTCAGAAGCTTTCCTCGAAGGGAAAGTGGCTCTCTAGCTGAAAAACATTCCCCACTCATGATGTGGCACCACATGTTCATCAAACTGCACAGCTGTGCCGATAACTATGTCAAAATATTCTATCCAGGATGAAGCCTTGGGCCCAGAAAAATAGCTAAGACCACCTCTAAAAACAAATACTGTAAATTTACCTGCTCTCGAGAAACCCTCACCAGAATCCCAGCCCAGAGTCACTTGTGTTTTCTGGTCCCATTTCAACATTAGTCCCATTTAAGTCCTCCATCCAACACTGCCTGGTCCAACTTCCTCCTTTTGTCCCTCAGCGCTCTCCCTATCAAGACTTATCTGGCAGGCTCCTAGTCGCTTCCTGGAATGATTGAGTTGTCTGGTTTTGAAGCTAAGCACCATTTATCTCATGGGAAAGGATGGGAGCATTTTTACTAGGCCAGCCTTACCCTGAGGCAAGGTGAGTCAGATGCCGCCAGTGCGGAGTTTCAGGTGCAATGAAGACTAGAAGGCTTTATCTGGTGTTATAATAACAAAGGTTCTTGTTGAAAGAGGTGAAAGGGGGCAGCAAGGAAAATGGGCCTGGGGAGGTGCATTTCATATGACCTGAATTGCAAGGACAGGCTCAGAAATAACATACAGACCAGGACCAACCTCCTTGACTTTCCCAGGGCCCTTCCAAACTATTGTTTTTTCAATTGTGTGTATTCCACAACATGTAATTGAAGCAATAATAGTGCATTAGTGGTGGATCCCCAAGGACATGCTCTACAGGGAGCTGGCTTCAGGCATCAGGTCCATTGGCAGACCAACTCCGCGCTACAAAGATGTCTGCAAACATGAAGGCTGGTTTGACTTCACCCAAAGGCGCACTCTTTCATTTTCTCCCAAGACAGATGGATGCCAACAAGTGGTGGATTTATACTGTACCATCCACACATCATTCCGCTTTATTAGTTCTTCTGCGATTTGTCTGGAGGGACACCTTTGCACTATAGTGCAATGAAAGTGGGACAAAAAACAACAACCCAGAAAAAAACCATTTATGGTATAAAAGGTTACAGGATGTCAGTAGCAAGTTATGGGACATACATTGACTGGAAATGAAGCACTCTGTTGACCCTTAAATGTTTGCAGGTGCAAAGAGTGTTGAGAGCAAGATAATGTATAACCAGCCTGATAACATCACGAGCCCAAGTAATAACAAATACATTTTTGAAAAGATGTCTGGAGAGGCCCCTAGTTTGCCTTTCTCTCAAGTAATCCGTCGATAAGAGTCTAATGTTACATTCAACTGCTGTAAATCTGTACAAAGGCAAATTTCATAGAGCAGGACTGTAATTAAGGCATAATTTGAAGGAGGTGATAGGACCATAATGGCAGGAGTGAATGCCCTTGCGGAAAGTACAGTGACTCTGTCACACCTGAGTCCAGTTGCAGACCAAAGCCTGATCTACATGTGCCATGGAATTGGGGCTAGGATCCTGAATGATAAAGGGCTACACTTCCCTAACAAACTAGGTTTAATTTATTTGCAGAGAGTTTTTAAAGGTTGTTGTTTTTACATGTGGAAGCGTTTACAATGGCATCACACCCCTGGTCTCTGCAGTGGTACAGTCCACTCAAGCACTTCTTATTCTACTGCATGTTCATACTGACCCCGACACTTCATCTCCTGGGGAACCCAAAGCTGTTCAACATCACATTTGTGCAATTTCGGAATGCCAGAGGCTCTTATGCCTTGGCTACTGTTCATAATTACCT
Organism: Podarcis vaucheri; assembly: GCF_965113315.1. NCBI lineage: Eukaryota > Metazoa > Chordata > Lepidosauria > Squamata > Lacertidae > Podarcis > Podarcis vaucheri. Next base: position 52,325,806 of record NC_138763.1, on the reverse strand, counting down.
CTTGTGACTCAGGATTATTCCCCAGAGCTATTAGTTTAATATGACTTTATGATGCCAGGTTTTGCCACGACTTGTTTCTTAACTTGAGATATTTGAAGGTTAAAAATGGCAGCCAGGAAGCTTAATTATTGGTTTGTGGGCTAATGTATCATTATGGTCATCATCTATGCTAAAAGGAACTGGTATCACTAGAAGGAGAAAAGGAAGGTAGCACATGGTCCAATTGCCATTCTGAAATGGAGAATGGGTCACAAGGAGATCCTAGTGCAGGAGATCCTGGATAAACTTTAAAAAAAAACCACACAAGCAAACAGGTATCATATTTTAGATAGACCAGAGAGGCAGAAAGAGCTCCAGGTGGGAGATCCTGGCTGTTTATAATGGTATAATGTTGGTGCCCTTGAAGTATTGATTGAGATGGTGTATAGAAAGCACAGACCTCAAGTATTTCTTTTTTTAAAAAATCCATTATATTTTCCTATTTCTGTACTGAAAATACAGAGAATATTCTGTTCCAGGTACCTATTTCTAACTACGACTTACCCTTAGGGCACTCTAACTGGAGATGAGGTTTATCCATTCTCCTCCTACCATAAAGAATTCTACAGGACTCTAAAGATTGCGCACTATTAGCCTAATAAAGAAATTTTGCAAATGTTCTTTATGGGCCAACATGGCAGTCTTTGCTTTTTGTCCAAATAATAAAAAGGAGAAAAAGCAGGAACTACTGTCAACTTTCTTTTAATTCTAAGAAACACTAGCAGTACACGTTTTCAGCATACACCAAAATATCTTCTAAACGTACACATTCCAGAATACGGAAGGGCCTTGAACATGTTAATTTTTTACAAAGCCAGTTTACCTCTGTTGTCTAATCCTATTATGTAGTTGCGCGTCGAGGTCCCCCAGGCCACCCCAAAGAACTCACACTTCACACATCATTTTTTGTTTAAGGTTTTTGGCATGAATTTGGCCACAACTTTATTTAAATACACACACGTGAGTGGTTACTTAGGCATTGGTTCCGACTATCTGTCCTTGCCCCTGGGACAGAACTGACTTCCGGATTCCAGCGGAAGCCAGTGAGGGAAACAATTTTGGGGAGAAAATGAAGCTGGGCCTCAGTCCCTCACTTCTCACCCTCATGCTCCTGGTGGCTTGCACGGCCCAAGTCCGATGCCAGGGACAAGGATGAAAAGAATGGCAAGCCCCTGGATTCCTTTAACGGAATTCCCTTTCCATACCACCATTGGAGGGGTAGGCACTTACCCCTCCACCAACCAATTTGAACCAATGCCTAATCGCCAACCTTACAAGTTGTGAGGATTTGCTACGCAGTAGGCAAAAACCAAATGGCATCAGCCAAATGGACAAAATTCCTACCAGGCCCCTGCCCCAAAAGCAGATGACCCCATGACAGGCATACCAAGGTCAGATGACAACCAACCCCCCCCTTTTCAGGGAGGGTGGGCGGGTGATCGGGTGCACGCAGCCCAAGAGAAGGCCCCAGGCTGCGAGCCCTGTATTTAAGACCTCTGACCCCTCCCACCATTTAGCAACATAACATTCTCCCCAGCAACACTCTTTGCCCAATCACAGCACGTGGCCAGTTTGCCCAACAGCAGTGGGGTGGTCCCCACCGCAACACGTGCTCTCTGTTATGGAGAACACGCTTTGTCTCAAACTATACTGAGTGAAAATGTTAAATATGTCTTTCTAACAGATGGCCTTTCCCCCCATTAGTAAACAAATGGTAACCTCACAGTTCTGAGAAACCATATCCTTCCTTTAGGCTCCCTAGCAAAGAAGTTTCATTAAGCTTTTCCACTTTAGGCAAAGGAAAGACCTTTTGGTGCAAAAGTTATGCTGCTGATTATTATGTAACTAGTACCTTGAAATTTACATTTCAGTTAAAAATACAGCAGGAATCAATTCCTCAGGAGCCTCTGGCTTTAAATTGCCTATCATCGCACCCAGATAACCAGCTGCCAATCCTTTGTGGAATATCTGAATGTTTCACAGAATGCAATTGTCTTCAAAGGACTTAATCCACATCTGAAACAAGGATTTCCTTTTATTTACCAGGATGTTAAAATTAAAACTACACCGCTTAGGAAATTTACTTTAGAGTCATCCTAGTAAACTCAGTAGGACCAATTAAAACAGTAAATGTGTGAGGCTGTCCTGCTGAGTTAATTATGGCTAGGGTTACTGCTTACCATGCATTTTCCATATTCTCCCTGAGTCCCAATTCCTAAACGTATTTACATGGAAAGCAAGGCTTAGGGTTTCTAGTGTTCAGAATGATGTCCCAAACCCAAGTCCTTATGCAACCTTTAGAAATACTGAATAGACAAAGTGAGAGAGTATGCTCAATACACAGGTGAATCACAAAGTTTTCTTACGTTTATCCCCTCAGGCAAACAATGAGCTGTAACCAAGTATTGTTCTTGGTTTACCGTTTGTGGTTTACCTGGGGGAGACAAACCACAAGCCTCAGTTGGGATGCAACAGTAGGCCAAACCATGGCTTAGGTCCAGGCAGCTTGGCAGTAGCAGGTCCATGGTGACTACAATAATCTCTCTAGGAACCTGAACATTTGCTCAATTGTGCATTGCACGCAAACTGGTCCTAGCAATGGCCCTAGCACCTGCGGGAGGCAGGCTTGTTCAGCGAGTGTAGGTCATGCCCCTGTAGTACACAAGGCTTAGGACTCAAGGAGGATGAGCCAAGGGACTGCTGCTGTCCTACAGTGTTAGTTGCCTGAGGCAGCCCCCTCATTCTGTCCAACCCTGCTGGACAACTTCTGAAGTATTTCTGTTATTTCTTGCCTGCTTTTTGAAGAAAGCACAGATAGGCAAGGTTGCTAAACAGACCTAAAAGAGGAAGGGCAGGGCATGTAAACCATTGAACCTGCAACCGAGCTGTATTTTCCTGTTATTATTATTATTATTATTATTATTAGTTATTATTAGTTACAGTGGTACCTCGGGCCACAGACGCTTCAGGTTACAGACTCCGCTAACCCAGAAATATTACCTCAGGTTAAGAACTTTGCTGCAGGATGAGAACAGAAATCGGGCTCCGGCGGTGCGGCAGCAGCAGGAAGCCCCATTAGCTAAAGTGGTGCTTCAGGTTAAGAACAGTTTCAGGTTAAGTATGGACCTCCGGAACGAATTAAGTACTTAAACTGAGGTACCACTGTATTTCTATCCCACTGAAATCTAGGGCAGCCTAGTGAGAAGGGCCAGCAGCCAGGGATGATGGGAGTTGTATTCCATCTGGGGACCCAAGGTTGAGAAGGGCTGCTCTAGGGGAAACCTAGGGCAAGGGTGAAGCAAAAAGAATCACCAGAGTCCAAGGACACATTCCAGGCAGGCAAAAACACTCAGAATCAGAAGCGGGTTGGGCTTGGGAAGAGTCTCTGGATCTAGATTCTAGAAGCTTTGAGGGCTGCATGATGCCAGGGCTTGAGAATTCCCTCTCCTGTTCTAAGGCTAGAAACAAACAGCCACTGATTTATTCCCATGCATCTCTCTGAAAGTGCTGAGCATCCCTCTCCTTCTGCAACTGTAGAGAAAGCTTTTTTTAAAAAAAAAGATGCGTAAAATCGCTCCTGCTCTACAAATTATATTCAGCAAACATTCTGGCTTCAAAGTGTTCAGCTCGTGTAATCTTGCAGATAACTCAGGGTTCGGGGGAAGGGAGTGTTTTCCCTGGCTGAGGCGGAAGCCGCTGCAATTTCTAACCTGTCCGGAAGGGCAGGGAAGCACTTCCAACAGTGCTGTGGGATTGCAGCCTTCGTCCTCTCCGACTCCGCTGGCCAACTTTCTAACCTTCGCAGCAGCTCTGCCCAGCGCCGCGCTCCAACTTGCATCCCCGCTGGCAAACTCTCTCTCGCTTTGCAAAGACCGTTTCCAGCGAGGGAGGCAGCACCCGCGCCTATTAAACGCCCGCGCCCTCTTCTTCCTGCAGTTTGCTATTACTCCTTATCTAGCACAGAGGAATCGTAGTTGGAAGGGTCATCTAGTTCAACCCCCTGAAATGCAGGAACCACAGCTAATCATTCACGACAGGTGGCCGTCCAACCTGCGCTTAAAAACCTCCAAGGAAGGAAAGCCCACCACCTTCCGAATTTGATCATTCTCTTGGAAGCCGATCTCTCCGTTTCCAAGGCGTTGGCACTGCGAGGCGAAAACAGCTGCTTTTTGTTCCCTTATTAACGTTAAACTAATACATAAGTGCTTCTGCCACGTTTGGATAAGTACTTGACCAAGAAGGGAGGATGGGCGTCGTGTGATGATGATGATGATGATGCAACTTTCGAGGGGCAACCACCGCAGAGGCCCCGCCGCTCCCCAAAGACCCCCTCGGGAAAGCCAGCTCCTTTAGCCCCAGTAGATCCCGCTGCCGTGACGTCACGGAAGGGGCGGCGCTCGGCGCGAAGGGAGCCAGCCGGAGCGAGGAGAACTGGAGAGGCAGGGGCAGAGCTGCTTGGGACGCCAATGCAGCCAGGCGCGGGCGCGGAAGGAGCGAGCCGGCGCATCCCGCGGGGAGAGGGCTTTAACTCAGGGGCGAGCGTGGGAAGCCCGAGTCCGCCGCCGCCGCCCTATGCAAGGGCTCCCTGCCCTACGCGGCCAGAATTGAAAACTAAATAAAAAGAAAAGAAGGATCCAGGATGGATAAATATAAAGGTAAGGGGGAATGGCTCGCTTGCTTCCCCCACCCTCAGCGTGGGAAAGGGGCAGTATCGGTACTTCGGAAAGGATTGCTAGCTAGTTTGTCCTTAGTGGATCGTCCTGCCTAAGCAGCCGAATGTGACTTGTGGTTGCTCGTAGGAGGCTTAAAGTCCCTTCAAACGTGGGTTTCTCTACAGCGTTTAATGAATGGGCGGGTGGGTTGAGACGGATCTTTGCCCCACAGGCGTTGCCTCGGGGCCGAGACTGGCCAGGACGCCGCGGGTGGGTTTGTGAGGCTGGGGGAAAGAGGCGAGCGAAGAGTCCCTCATCGCAGCCGGGTCCGTCTCCCTCCAGGACCCACCCCTAGAGAGGGGGGATTCGCTGAGGTCCACGGAGCCCCATACCGCCGACGGAGAAGGAGTCGAGGGTGCCGCTTGGGGGAGGGTTTTGGTTCTGATTCTCGTGGTGATGGGACAAAGAAACAACAAATCGGGTGTGTGAAATTGTGACACAACCGGCTTCTTTTTGAAAGGATTAAGAGAAATACTGTGTGTGTGTGTGAGAGAGAGTATTTGAACCTCCTTGACATACATCTGGTGCTCCAAAAACCCTGTAGGTGAGGTCCAGTGAAACTGCAAGAGATGAAAAGGTGAACCCGAGACTTGGAGCCGGTTTGGCGCGAAGCGGGGGAGGATTTCAGTACCCCGCACCTGTGTGTGTGTGTGTGAGAGAGAGAGAGAGAGAGAGAGAGAGAGATCAAAGGACTGACCCCCCCCCTTTCCGCCCCTTCTTTCGCTTCCGGTCTTGCGGTTGCCCCAAAACAGAATTTTAAGGGGGGTGTATTTAGTTCCCCCATCTAATAAATATTCGCAGACTTTATAAGTTTAGTCTGCAAGATTGTGCAGGGGAAGATAAGGAAGAGGAAGGCGTGGCTGCCGAATGGTATCTGGAGGTGGGTGGAGAGCTGAGTGTCCCTTGTGTTTTTAATGAATTGTTTTAAAGCCCTTTTAAGTATTAAGGGACGCAATGCTAGTGTCGTCTTATGGCCGAATGACTCCTTAGCCTGAGTGTATGGCAGCAATGGGAACGGATAGGGTTACTCAGTGGCGAGGGAAAGGTACTCTGCACATTCTCAGAAACAATTTTTTTCTTTGAATAGCTCAAGGGTGAACCCCAGTGTTGTAAACCAGCTGAGTGTCTAGACACATACTAAGCCCTGCAAGTAAAGTATTCCATATTAATAAGCAAGCCTGTCTTTGCCGTTCTCGAAATACGTTAAGGTTGCAGCCTTGCACACAGAATCATAGCATAGCACTGTAGAGTTGGAAGGGACCCTGAGGATTATCTAGTCCAACCCCCTGCAATGCAGGAATATGCAGCTGGCCCTTACAGGGATCGAACCTGCAATCTTTTATGCAATGTGAATGAGCACCCGCAGGCAACAGTGATGGCCACCAATTTAGGATGACTTTAGAAGAGGCTTAGACAAATCCATGATGGGTGGAGGATAAGGCTGTGTCCAATATTCGAGTCCGAATACCAGCAGCTGGAAACCACAGGAGGGGAGAGCGTTGGTAGACTAGAGGGGCCACTTTCCTATCCAGCAGGGCTGATCTTAGGTTATGTTCTTATTCACTTATGCTTAAAGTCACAGAGGTGGAAGGGAACACAAAACTCACCTAGTCCATGCCCTTGCAGGTACAGGAAAACTACCTCCGCATCATCCCAAATGAGCATCTCTTCAACTTCTGCTTAAAAACCAAAGATTAGGCGAGCCCACTAGGTAGTCTGGTCCACCACAGAACTGCCCATGCTGTCAGAAGGTTATTCCTAAAATCCCCTTTCTTACCTGGTGGGAGTAAGTTGCATTGCACACATTGAGGTTTACTTCTGAGTAAGCTTGCACAGGATTGTACTGTAATTTTATCTTTTTTCTTGTTCATATACAATACAGGCCAATGTGGTGGGTCCGAATAGTCCAATATTTGCTCAGTTATGCAGTTTATCGAATGGCTGTCTGTCTTTTCAGGGGTTTTGAGAAGATGCAGCAAGCAAAGGCAACATTCAGTGATGTGGGATTTCCAGAAAATGTTGAACTGGGAGTTTTTCTGGGAAATTTCACTTCTACACATGACAGCAATTTGCACTGGGAAAATTTACCTTTTACGCTGAGAAAATTTTCCGATTCCCTACAGGGTGTTCTGATATAGAATGCTTGTTTATTTTCATTTGCATTCAGTAAACAAAACTAAAACTGCCAAGGTTACCTAAAATTGTATTTGCAACCTGCATTTATTGTCAATAATGACCTTATGACATGGAAAAAAATCGCTGGAAAAGCACTGGAAACTTTTCCTCCACCACTCATCCCTGGATGCATTGCAACCAGCATGCTGCCCCAGGGCCAGGGCAGGAAAGGAATCTAAATATAATAAATAAATGTCTACTCACTTTACCAGTTTAGGAGGTGGTTGGACCAGCTGACATTATAGGCTGGTGAGGCCAGTTTGCATCAGTACCTGAGAATCTGGCTTTCTGCATTTATAATGCAAACCTTTAAAACGATTTTTTCATTCTCCGGAGCTCGACAGGACTGCTCTCATAGGTTTGCCTTATTCCAATGGTAACTGACCAGTCTACAAAGAGTCATTTATTTGTGTATATGTAATCTGAATAGATAATAGTTGACAATTGTCCAGCACTTCCTGAATCTGCAGTTTTCAGGAAATCTGGGATGTATAGTGCAATCCTACTCATGTCTACTCAGAAGTAACCCCCGCAGAGATATGGGGGCCTAGGATTGCAGCCTAGGTCTTTTAATGTAACCTCCTGTTACACCTTTATGGCACTGTATATGTCAATTTTTGTGTCCAGATATCAGCTTCGCTGTTGGATAATAGTAACAGTGTTCATTCACTATGGGAATAGTCATTCGCAATGGGAATAGTTCATTATAGTTATTACTGTAGTTTGTCTGAATATATCTGAGCGAGACAGAGCCCTGAGATGAGAGTTCCCTGCCTTCTCCCTGCACCTTGGAGGTGGTGACTGGCTTTCAAAAGTGACCATCATTGCTCAGGGGAAGAACACATACCAATGCATTCAGAAGACTCTGGGTTCAGTCCTTGGTATTACCGTATTTTTTGCACCATAACACTCACTTTTTTCCTCCTAGAAAGTAAGGGGAAATGTCTGTGCGTGTTATGGAGGGAATGCCTACGGGTGGCATGCCTATGGATTTTCCTCCTCTAAAAACTACGTGCGTGTTATGGTAGGGTGCGTGCTATAGAGTGAAAAATACGGTATCAATTGAAAGGGTCAAGCAGCAGGCGAGGCACTGCCTAGTAGGGCCAACAACACAGGAATTGGGGGCAGGTGTCCAGAGCCCCACTCAGCAAAGTGGGCAGGGCATGAGAGGCCCCAAATTTAGCAGGACACCTAAAGGGTTCTCACTGTGGTGATCATTCACTCAGTACAAGTGTTTCTGCTTGCGAGATGGAATGATCTCCTCCCTTCACCTGCCCCGTGTCCTGTTCTGGGGTTGGGGGGACTTGTGGGGGTCACACGTGACCTGTTGTGCTAATGGGACTTGTGCTGGCTTCCATTAGCCAGCAATGTGAACTTGGCCCATTCATATCTAGAGTTGAACTACACCACTCGCTCTACCTGAGACACTGAAGAGGTACTGCCTACCATTCAAAATTAGTCCTAGGAAAGATGGCCATATCATTAGGCCAGGCTTTCTCAAACTCGGCCCTCCAGATGTTTTTGGCCTATAACTCCCATGATCCCTAGCTAGCAGGACCAGTGGTCAGGAATGATGGGAACTGTAGTATCAAAACATCTGGAGGGCCGAGTTTGAGGAAGCCTGCATTAGGCAGTGATGTGGAGTGGAAGTAATTATGGAATTATTTTCCTTAGTGCTTCATTTTACTGTGGAAAATTTCCCATTTCATTAGTAACCACAAATGGGTACCTACTGCAAATGCGCTATGAGGCAAGCTTGGGAGTTCCGAAGTTTCAATTAATGTTTTTCCAGGCGATTATCGCTAGTATGGGAAGAGGATACTTATATTTCAGGTCAGACATTTATGGTAAGAAATTGGGTACTTTTTAAAAGTTTGGCTTACTAAATGCAAGTAAAATAAACATGTGAATTAGACCATTCTCTACTTGCCCCATTTTCAAATCACCCTATGCAAATCAACTTCATTTGCATAGGAAAAAGTTCTTGAAATTTTTCCTAGTCAACATTTTCCAGAAAATCATGACCAGTGAGGCAATTGTATCAGGCGAACATGAAAAGGCAGAAACCCCTTATTTAATTTATTGTGTTTTTGCTCTGTTGGGAATGGGACCAGGTGCCCAAATAACTTGACCAACCTTGGTCAATATGCAACTTGAACTGGGGAGAAGGGAGTGGGTACCTGATCTGGGGGGCAGCCATTTGCTGTTCCAACTGTAGGCAGTGTCTTGGGTAGACCCTGAAGATTGACAAGCAGTCTGGCCTAGTACAGTGCAGCTTTGTATCCCACCGGTCAGTCCCTTGGGATGAAACTAGCTAGCGCAAAGAAAAGAAATAATGGAAAGCTCTAAAAACTGTGGATAGTTTCTGAAGTGAGAGCTGCTTCAGTGCAGCTCTCATGGGTAAGAAACAACCACCGCTGCTTCTGCCTCAAGCACATTCCCCAAGCCATAGTGTTGAAGTGTCAAAGAATTGCATCTTACTGTTTTCCTTGTGTTGGCAAGGGGAAGTGCCGTGCGTCTTACAGGTGGCTCTGTGTGTAACAAGGATGCACACCAGAGATAGTCAACATGGTGCTCTTCAGACATTGCTGGACTACAACTGCCATTATCTCTCACCATGCTACCTAGGGCTGATGGGAGCTCAGTAGCATCTGAAGGGTGCCATATTGGTTATCCCCAATGTATACAGAGAGCTGGAAATATCCCAGATGTGTGTTTAGTGCAAAAGCAGCCATTGAATAAAGTTGGGTAAAGTTGAGGAGTGGTTTGCCGAAATAACTAAACCTGAAGAGCAGCAAATATCCACACGAAAAGTGAGGTGAAAATGAAAGCCCCAAATGCCTTTCGATAAAGGATTTGTGTACGTAAGGCCTTAAGTGTGAGGCTGCCCGATTACATTGGGGATGTGGTTCCTTTTGCCTTTGGTGCAGATGCACGGGCTGTGCTGTGGAGACAGAGAGTACCATTCTTCTCCTGTTATGCGAGGGTTGTGTCTGCAGAAAGTGCAGGAGCTGTCGCAGTAGCAGCGGCTGGCAAGGGAGCCCACCAGGAGGAGCGAGCGCTGGCAGAAGAGTCAGGAGGGGAATGTGGGGGAGGTGGCTGGCAACTTCATAGGCAGGGGGAAAGGGGTTTAGGGGAGACAGCTTCCTCTTTGATGTTTGATTGTGCTCTCTGGGGTTGGCTAAGTACACACAGAAAGGCACCATTGATAGCTTAGCTAAGGACTTCTTCCCCATGGAGTCTTGCCAGGGCCAGGGAATCTCTTTACATGAAGTATTAAGAAATAATCCCATATGATAAAGAGAGGACACCATATGCTTCAAGGTTTTTATTAAAAATATAAAGCGGTATAGAAATTACAATAAATAAATAAGTCCATAAACACATTTTTGGCTGCAGTCCTATACCCCCTTACTTATCTGGGGTCAGATCTATTGGACAGAATAGAGACTTACTTCTGAGTAGACGTGACTAGGATTGCTCTGTTAACTTCTCTAAGGAATCAAACCAGGAAGTGTCTCTATTTGAGAAGCTTTAACTCCTCAAAGACAGAGAGTTTCAGCACACTTGCAAGCAGTCCATTTCTGTTGAGGTTGGTTTGTGGTGGGCTAAAGAGAAGCTGGTTGGTGACTGGGACACTCAGCTGCTGTTTTGTTCTTTGGCTGTTTTACTTGGTTCGCAACAGGATTTTAGAGAGGCATTTTTGTGTTTGTGTTTTAATCTGTTGTTATTCGCTCTGCCATGTTGGGATGGGGCATGCTGTGAATTCAGCTAAATTGGTGTATAATTTCCAACTGTTTTAAGAATGATGTAATGTTTAGCCTGCACTTGATGGCTTTAGGGATGATTCCCATGGAATCATCAGAATTCTCCATGCAACTTTCTCAGAGGGAAATCTGTGATGTGAGGCTGAATTCTCAAGATAGGTCCTGGAATTGATTTGGTCGGTTGGCTGACCCACGCTGGTGAAGTTTGCACACAAGTATGCATGCACCACAACAAGTCTAAAAAGTGTGCTATTCAGAATGTTACAGTGGCAACCAGTTGATGGTGCTCTGAGCTTGTTGCCAACTGGTGTCATTAAGTCTCCCCAGTGCTATTTTTATAGAAAAAGGTGCCGGAACTCACCATGAACACCTCTTGTCCTTTTATACAGTGGTACCTCAGGTTAAGTACTTAATTTGTTCCGAAGGTCTGTTCTTAACCTGAAACTGTTCTTAACCTGAAACACCACTTTAGCTAATGGGGCCTCCTGCTGCTGCTGTGCCGCCAGAGCCCGATTTCTGTTCTTATCCTGAAGCAAAGTTCTTAACCTGAAGCACTATTTCTGGGTTAGCGGAGTGTGTAACCTGAAGCGTATGTAACCTGAAACGTATGTAACCCGAGGTACCACTGTAATGGCAGTGGAACCCAGCTCTGAGTTCCCGTGAATTCTGGCTGAAAAAAGCCCTGTCTCTCTACCTTGGAACAGATGAACGAGTGACACTTTGTACAGCCAGCCTTGTTAGGTAGGGCAGCCACCTAGATGGGGTATTTTGGTGGGCAGGCACAATGCAGCAACCAATTCCCTCCCCCCCCCCAACACACATGAAGAAGATGTGAAGGTCAGACCAGGGAAAGGAAAAGGCAGTGATCTTTCCCTCACTCCTCCATGCAGAGAGAGCCCTAGGATTTCCAGACTCAAAGGCTTGCCTTTGCCTATAGCTACAGGCCTATTTCATGGATCTGCATGTACGTACTAAATATATAATTGACACAACCAGCTTTGGCAGTACTTACTACCTTTTAAAGGGAAGAGGGGAAAGGAAACTGGATTTGGAGCTCTTTAAATAAGATATAACTACAGTACTCTCACACCTGATGATGCTGATTGCCTGTTCAAAGTTGCACCTGTAGATTTAAATAACCCCCTGGGTGTTTGTGCAACCCCAGATGCTGAATGCAAGGTACTTGACTGTGTATGGATGGCCCAATGCAGACTTCCCTTGCTGGATCATGATATCCCAATTAAAATGAATTAACTGACAATCTCAAGGTGAGTCTAGACATTCAACCAGCATTTGTTTCATGAAAATGAATGTTTATTATAGCTTGCTAGACTGGATTCTAACCTGGTGTCTGTAAACAGGTTAGCTAACTTGCAACTGACTTCATAACAAGACAGAACAACTAATCATTGACTAGACAAGATCTAAGGCTTATCTACACAGGATTTGGCATGATAAATGTGACAGGGAGGGGCACCTGCCCTGTACCTGTGCTACCTTAGCTATAGCATCAGATGTGGGGGGGTAAAGCATTAAGTTGTGCCTGAGCTTTCTTTTGCCCTCATCTCTCTTTGAATGAATGCTGGAAGATTCAGAACAGACAAAAGAAAGTTCTTCACGCAGTGTACAGTTAAACTAGAATTCACTCCCACAAGATGTAGTGATGACCCCAATTCAAATGGCTTTAAGCACAGGTGCGCCATCAAGAGTGCTTTAGGGCTGATCCTCTTCATGTCAGCCATAGTCATGGCAGAAACCACATTCCCAGAATCCAGGCTTCCTGGCAGTAGAGGAGGTGTATCCATCATGGCATGAAGAAAGCCACACCTCTTTGTCCTAGTGCTCTCAGCTTGCCTCTGCTATCGCTTCACAGCCGAGACAACTGTGGCACCCTTGTTTCTATTAATGCATGTTCTGCATCCCCGTGAGTCGTGAGGGTGGCCTGCTGATTGGCCCAGACAGGCACACTGTCATGGGACCACCATTAAGTTGTGGATTTCTAACTAGAAGTGTGATATTGCTGTGGAATAAGAGTAATCATTTTGTGATGGGTCAGGGAAAGTAAAAAGTCTTTAACTGAAGTAAGTGTTTGTATAGATGTTCAACTGACCAACCCGTTATAATGTATGTCACTGGGCTGGTTCAGATGCTTGAAATTCCCCCATGGAAAATAGCCTTGAAAGCAGAGAAGAGGTAGCACCTGCCTTATTCCACCCTGGGTGCACATACCACTAGCCACATGAGCAAAGCAGTGTGTTTTCCAGCTGCGGTGCTTGCATCTATTATCCTCAGGAAGCACTGTAAATCGTGGCTGTACCAGAACGGATGCTAACTTCCTTAATGCAGCTGTGCCTATGTGGGCATTTCACATGGAGGAATTTCAAGCATCTGAACCAGTCCCTGTGTGACTTTCCAGTGGATGCAAGTCCTTAAGCTACAACCCTGAAGGCTATTTATGTGCATGCAGTCCATGAGACTCTTAAGAGTCCCATGGACTGCAAGAAGATCAAACCTATCCATTCTTAAGGAAATCAGCCCTGAGTTCTCACTGGAAGGACAGATCGTGAAGCTGAGGCTCCAATACTTTGGCCACCTCATGAGAAGAGAAGACCCCCTGGAAAAGACCCTGATGTTGGGAAAGACTGAGGGCACAAGGAGAAGGGGACAACAGAGGATGAGATGGCTGCATACTGTTCTTGAAGCTACCAGCATGAGTTTGACCAAACTGCGGGAGGCAGTGGAAGACAGGAGTGCCTGGTGTGCTCTGGTCCATGGGGTCACGAAGAGTTGGACATGACTAAACAACAACAACATGTCCTGCTTGGGTTAAGTTCTTTGAGACGGCACAACTGCTTTGTAAAAAGAGAGGCTCAGTACCTTTTTGCAAGAGATCTTTCAGAGCGATAGTGATAAGCACAACTGTGCAACGAAATGTGTTGAGAGATGGTATCTGCAGATAGAAGCTTTTACTGGTTTGTGACAAGCCACATCCAGCTCTTGGATGGAGCCACAAATAGATGCATCCAGACCATGCCCTCTCCTGGGACCAGTGAACCAAACCACCTTGTATTTTGTGTGGTATCTGGTCAGTCCTTCAGGGAACCCACTAAGCCCCAGCATGTGAATGACGTCTCTGCCCCTAGTGATGGTTCAGAGAGGCCACATTTGGCAGCAGTGTCCATGATCCCTGTACTACACTCAATGCACCTTCTTGCCGTTTCCCATAATATGGGGCAGTGTAGTAAATTAGACAGGCCATGTAGTCCTAGCAATATATATTCCGTTTTGTTGCTTAAGGTTACTGTTTTATATATACCGACTTGTCCAATATCAGCTAAAAAGCTACAGGACTGAACAGAGGTCTGAATCTGAGTCTCCTTCAGCTAAGATCAGCCTGTTATCCACAGAAATCAGTGAATACCATTTCACTGAACCAGCCTCTGTATGTAAATTCTGCTTGTGAAAATGTCTAGGTTGAAAAGATGAAACAAAAATGTGCCTTGTGGTGAAGGTGAGGAGTTGGGGCAACACCTGGGATCTTGGAAGTAAGTGTGCTGGAAAAGAAGGCAAAACAAGGGCGTACTCTTCCCTAAGGAGGAAGCAAGGTGATTCCTATCAAGCATCTAAAATTGCTCATGCAACTGGCATGTTATTTGCCTAGTTTGGAATGCTGAATTATCATCTGTCATACAATGGGTATACAGACGAGACCAGTCAGTTAAGTAAAGCTGTCAGATTAAGGAACTGTAATGGCATTATAATCATTTTGTGTGCAAATTACTTGAGTAACTGCTCCTTGGGCTTATAATTCATGCACAAAACACTGGTCCAGTCCATTCAGCCTTCTGTGCACAACATGGTTAGTTATTTGTTGCAATTAAGTTTGTTGGCTGCTTGTGTGTGACTGTCTTGAGACATTGAAGTGCTCTTTGGTTATTGAATCTGTATTGGTCTGTTTGTCCACGTAATAACTCACGTAGAGGAGCAGGATTAAAGGGAACAATTTGTCCAGTGGATCCCATTGCCATCCACAAAACAGGGATGCTCCAGATGACCTGCTTTATTCAGGCATCCTGAATTGCTTACACAAAGTTTACAGTGTGTACATGGCTAAAATGAAGGAATGCCTTCTTCCCTCTAAACCTGTCGGATTAAAATGGTTATGAAGCTGATGACTGGGGACTAGGCATGGATCAGTCCCAAATCACTTTGTGCCATTTCTGTGTGTATGTGTTTTAAAGTCTGCTTCATTCTGTTAATACAGTAAAGTGTGGACTTAAAAAACAACAACTCTGCAATGTATAAACTTAGCTGTTTGCTCAGTGAAGTGGTCCACATAAAACTTTTGTTGTTAAAAACAGATAGTAGCCACCTGGAGCAGCTACAAAAGTGCAGCTCAAAAATGGGACTGTAAATGCACCTGGGACCAATTCTGTGTGGTGATGTGTTGTTTCTCTCTGGGATATTGTATTGTGGGGGAAGTCATGCTTTTCTGCCCCTGGATCCGCAGGGACAGCTATATTCCATCCCACCCTGTACAATCTCCCTGAGAGCAGCAGCACATGACATTGTTAAGGCATTCTTAGCCCTTGTTTTCAAACCTCGCAGCAGGAGCCGAACCCTGTAGCTGTTTTTAAAGGGGAGGATTTTCAACAAAGCCCTTAGACCACCTCGTATTCATTATGGGTCTTGGATTCCAAAGAAAACCATGATCCAACCCATGCAGAAATCCAGGAGGTGCTGTTTTTGGATTGTAAGCATCCTTAAGGGCCTTTCAAGGTGGAGAGTCGGGTTTTGAATATGTCAAATAATATTTCTGAATTGGGAACACCTGTTGAAGCTAAGCGGGTGCAAATCTGGTCAGTGCTTAGGTGGCCCCTGTAAACTGCCTTGAGGCAGCAATTCTATGTACACTTACCAGAGAGTAAGCCCCACTGAATACTTACAGGACTTGCTTCCAAGTAAATATGCATAGGATTGGGTTGCTTGTCTTCTAAGGAGCCACAGGCTATAAATATGACAATGAAAGTTTAGCAGTGGAAAGAAAAGGTCTGCTGAGTATCAGCATCATGGGAAAATTGTGAGTGTTTGATCTAATATTCTAAACATGAAGGGTTAGTGTCTACAGAAATAGATTCCCTCCCTTCCCCCACCCTTGACCTCTTGCCTTTATGGGCAGGATTCCACCGAAAGCACATCTGATGATGGTTTGGGATATGGCAGCATAATAATACTATCCAATTACAAACAATTCTGCCTAAAGGCAAATATTCCAATCTTATGGGATCGGACTGTGATTCCCATGAAGCAAACATATCAGGCTACTTATGCTGCATAAAGTTAATTTATCTAGGTCAGACTTTTAAAAATTGATGCTTACCAGAGGCCGTCTACCAATTGTGTCTTATATGTGTTCTTCCTTCAGAAGACGACTAGTGTAGGTTTTGTGGCCGTAAAATTTAGTGTCGGGCAACACTAAAGTCATTTAACTTGTAGCTTGAAGGATCTAGCAGCAAAATTTCCCCCTCCTACTCCCTCCCACCCCAGTGCAAGCATTTGTTAGTGTACTTCATGGGGAACACTGAAACAACTCCCAGGTTATTGGGGGTGATTTCAACAAACACTGAAACAGGAAGCCATACTTCCTTTTGGAGGGGCTTTTTATGTAGTGTTGAACAAGGGAGTTTGGGGGCTGTAAGAGACAGGCATAGAATCTGAGAAACTGTACTTCCTAGAGTTTGGATTCAAAGGGTCTTTTTTTCTTTCTTTTTTGGTTAGGATCCTTTCCTGGTTTAAGGCACACTGGGAAATGGGAGGGGAGATAATAAGGCTTCAGCCCTAAACCCACTTGCCTGGGAGTAAGCCTGACTGAGCTCAGTGGGACTTGCTATTTATCAGATTGCACTGAGAGTGGAGGGAGCAACCCGTGATGTAACTGTAGCAGGCGGAGCTTAATTTGGACCTGGACTGAGGCTCACTTGGACTCAGCCTTAGAATGTGTTTTGAAATTCTGCAACATGTAAATTAATGACAAGTGCATTGGAGGCTGCATTCAGACAGAACTTTGTTTCATTTTCACAATGCTTCCTTAGCTGATAATTTCCACGTTTTAAGTGATCTTTCACACGATGTAAAAGCCACTTCTGGCAAACTAGCGGAATCTAGTGGAAGTTCAGCACCTATGTCTGTGTTAATTTGCTTCCAGAAGAAATTTGTTTGCAACCCCATTAACTCCAAAAGTCATTGGAGCTTTGCCTTGTAGTTTCACGTGATGACCTTTCAGATGGTATTCCAGCATACCGTTCTTTCCCAGCATTTAAAATTTGGAACAACAGCTCCATAGCACAACAGGCAATTCAGTATAAAATGAACATTAGAATCCTGGATAGAAGCCCTAGCTCTATAGTTAGGAGAATCAGTTCAATAAATCCCATGTCTGAATGCACCCTTAGTCAAGCAGCTCTTAAACACTGGCCATCGCTGTATCTTGCAAGTAAGCTTGAAGCTTCCCTTCTCTATCCAGGACTTGTAGTGAAACCACTTGTCCTAGAAACCCTAACTTTAAACCTCTATAGTATTAATGGAACAGACAGATGAGTAGATGTATGAGGTTCTTGCTATGTTCTCAAAGAGCATGTATTTTAACTGTCTTCAAACAAACACATGGATATGTATAAGGCCACTTCTTGAATGACTGTTGCATGTGGACTGGGCCTGCCTGCCATATGGCAGAGTGGGGTGGCTGCCTCAGGCAGCAGATGCTGAGTGGCAGGGAAGTGTTGGAGGACGGAATCTGTGTGTGCCACGCAATCTTTGCTGTGCCCTGTGTGACATCCTGCTGCCCTCAGGTGTGGTGAAGGATGCTGTTCTGCCCCTGGTTTTGAAAACAAGTTTCAGCTGCTATCCTGGTCGTTATCTGCACATGGAATGGGAGGGGCAGTACTGTCTTGACCTTTGCCTCAGGTAGCAAAATGTCCTGCTACAGCCTTGTCTGTGGAATCGATATGCTTGTTTTCTTGGACCCAGCAGCTTATTGATTTTTAATTCTGTGTAGGGCATGACTACTCTATCTTCTTTGCATTCACCAGGTGATTTTGAACAACAAGGGATTTGAGTGCACGAGAATTAATGGATTTCTTGTTCTGAAACTTTTGTGGATGTGACATTTTTAGCTAGTGAGTATAATCTATATACAGTAGCCGATTCCCTCCACCCACCCTCCCTCCCTCCCCCACCCTCTTAAAAGACAAAGATCCTATAGCACACACTTTGTAGGTCATAATGATGACCCTGTTCGGTTGCAACGATGGAAGTTTTGCTGGCCCGCTTCTGTAAGGTGTAATCAGTTTGCAACATACTGATTCTTTGCCACCCTCTAGCACACTGTCTAAAGGGACTTGCCTAGGACTTGCCGATCAGAAGGTCGGTGGTTCGAATCCCCGTGATGGGGTGAGCTCCCGTTGCTCAGTCCCTGCTCCTGCCAACCTAGCAGTTTGAAAGCATGTCAAAGTGCAAGTAGATAAATAGGTACCGCTCCGGCAGGAAGGTAAACGGTGTTTCCGTGCGCTGCTCTGGTTCGCCAGAAGTGGCTTAGTCATGCTGGCCACATGACCCGGAAGCTGTACACTGGCTCCCTCGGCCAATAAAGCGAGATGAGCACCGCAACCCCAGAGTCGGTCATGACTGGACCTAATGGTCAGGGGTCCCTTTACCTTTAGCACACTGTCTTCCAGATGTTTTTGACTACAACTGCCATCAGCCTCAACCAGCACACTTGTAGCCCAGAACTATCAACTGTTAGGGGACCAGGTTGGCAAGTGCTGCTGTAGCAGAGAAGCAGAAGCTGAAGAAATGGCTTTGCAAACAGGGAGATATATTGACTTGTGCTTTCTCCTCTTGCCTCTGACCAGTTCTTGGGTTGGAATGTGTCTGGCCGCTCATGGAAGTCTGTGTCCCTGAAAGGCTGCTCACCAGCCTGTTGAGGCAAGCCCTTCTGCCCTCCCAGCTGTGCTGTGGATTGGTGAGGAAGTGGCAGAGGCAGTAACAAAGAAACCAGGTTTGTGGTAAATAGATGTAAAGAAGAAAGAAATGAGTCACAACTTGGACCAGCTCAGTGTTTCCGCATTACAGCCAGTATTCTATTCACTAGTGGATTTCTTGTCCACCTTCCCTTGGTTTTTTTTGCATATAAAAACCTACTTCACATGAACTGCTAGCATGCCAGGAAGAAGGGTAATTTATAGCCCTTCTCTCTGATATGCTTGTGTTATTCTACATGCTAAAGGATGCCTTTTTACACATGGGGAAGCATCTAACAATTGTCCATCAGTTGGCTAGCCAGTTCCAATGTGCTATTTTGGCCTATTAATTTTCCATTAGCTCTTGGTTACTTACCATTAGGAGAGGTTCTGAGCACAATGACAAGATATTGCCTTATTCTCCACTGCAGCTGTGGAGTTTGAAGTTTCAAATTGGATGGATCATGTGTGTTGGCAATGATGGGTCTCAAAATATACAGATCATCAAGCCACTAGAGGCAGCAGCCTTCCCCAATGTGATGCCCTAGACTATAACTCCCATTATCCTTTGCTTCTGGCCATACTGGTTGTAGTTAGCAATATCTGGTGGGCACCAGTCTGGGAAGGCTTGTGTTACAAGGGTATCTCTTGAAGCTAATAGGTTATGTGAGATCTGTAGCCTGAGAAGAATATTAAGACGAACATGACTGAAGGTCTTGTGTGACAGGCCAAAAACTGCAATTGTGTGGATCACAATTGGAGACTGTTTTGCCCTTTGTATGTTGTACTGCCCTGCTTCCTCATTTCCTACCAAACTGTGTGTATTCAGGACATTGTTCTTATGAGAGGAAGTGTTTCCACAACATTGGCATTTCTATGATGTGCTGATTTGCTTTCTTCGGTTTTCAGTGCTGTTATTTACGCCTTCCTCCAGTTTTTTTAACATGCCCCCTTGAGACTTCTAAAAGACCCCAGAAGTAATTTTGAGAGAACAATTAATAGATTCCAGAAAGTGTTCTTTTTAATATGAGAAAGGGGTGGGGTGGGGGAGAGAGAGCCTGATAACCATCTAATTTTCAGCTGTATCCTTTTTTTCATAATTTCCTGCATTATAAAATCTTTGGACGGAAGGGCTGGGAAGTAACTGGAGATCTTTTATTCAGTCCAACGCTTTGAAGAATCCTGACTTACTCCACAGACAATCATAACTTGCGGGTTTTCCCATATCAACTAGACTCTGGTTGCTGGGGTATAATGTGCTATATAATTGGAAGGAATAAGTTCAGTAGAATTCACCTTGCTGAAGATATTTGTAGACAAGCAAAGCCTAGCTAGGATGGCATGATCTCTCTGTCAAACCGGCCTCACAGAGTTCTTGTTGAGGATAAAAAGCAACTCAGGGTGATAACAGGCATGGAGATAATTTTGAAATCCTTGGAGAAAAGGTAGGATATAAATGTAATAAATACTGGTAATGTGATGACCAGTATAGTGGTACCTCGGGTTAAGTACTTAATTCGTTCCGGAGGTCCGTACTTAACCTGAAACTGTTCTTAACCTGAAGCACCACTTTAGCTAATGGGGCCTCCTGCTGCTGCTGCACCGCCGGAGCACGATTTCTGTTCTCATCCTGAAGCAAAGTTCTTAACCCGAAGTACTATTTCCGGGTTAGCGGAGTCTGTAACCTGAAGCGTATGTAATGTGAAGCGTATGTAACCTGAGGTACCACTGTAACTAACTAGGCATAATGGGCAGGAATGAATATACCCCTCATTTTCTACATCTACAATGAACTTCACAAGCTACATATCACTTGGAACTAAATGAGAGGCATATGTGCTTATTAAACATGCAAATTGCTCTTCTGTCAAAACAACAAACATACTAGGGATGGAATGAAATATTTCCCTTTCCACATGCCACTGCTTTTAAGATGGTTCCCCCCCCACCCCCAGCTTGGTCAAAAATCAAAAGTGAGCATGGTCCAGCAAAGGGGTGTGGGGATGTCTTAAACAGAGGAGCATGGGGGGTGTAACCCCAGATGTTATTCAGATCTCAATTGTTCTGATTAATGATAATAGTCTGCATAGTGTTAAAAGTTCCTGTTTTATAACTGAACCAGCAAACACACATTTAATAAACATATGGAGGTCAGTTTGATCCTTTAATACCAGATATTTGCACCATTGCCATCATCACCATCAGTGCTTAAATGTAAAGATTTCCATCAAATCGCATGATATATTTATAAAAGGTCACATTTAAGATATTCTTTTGCCTTCTGGTGTAACATGAGGTTTCAAAGCCTAAAGCTAACATGCTCATCAGAACCAATATGATACTTTTTGCCAGAACTGCTCCGCTTCTGCCCAGGTGGCACCGAGCACAATCTGATCACGAAGGTAGCAGCCCACAGGCTCTAGTCTGTTCCAAGCAGAATGTACTGTTTTCAGCGATGCAGTATACTGATTAAGAAAGCTGTGAGCCAGGAAGTCCCAAATGCAAATCTTGCTGCTGCCATAATCACGCTTGCCTAGGTCAGGAATGGGGAACATGCTGCCCTTCAGATGTGGCTGGACGGCAGTTCCCATCTGTCCCTGACAGTATGGTCAGTGGTCAGGGCAGAATAGCCATGTTATTCTTGGCCTCAGTCCATTTCATATGTCATATGGGTAGAAATTGCATAGCTTCAATGGCCTATTTACTACAAAATGTGGGGGAGCATGGCATGATATTGGCTATGATACCAAGCTGAACTTCAAAGAGGCTTGGAAAGCGGTGAGGCAACTTGCTGCTTTCATAGTCTGGGAGAGTCCCTGCCTCTCCTTCAGGCTGAGGACAAGGATGGGGAAATCCCCTAGCCTCACGCTGACTTTGGAAGGGCTTAAATGGCTGCCAGATGTCTTGCACTTTCACAGCTTCTTGGAGATTCCTTGCAAGATTTGGGGGATTCCCTGTTCTACTCTCAAGCCCAGGGTGGTTTCTAAGCCTTTCCAAAACACCCAGGCTTCTGGTAAGTGTGGATTGCCTTACTGTAACAGGGCAATCCGACCTCTCGGACCAAGTGAGCTGCAAAAATACTTCAACACAGAATCCATGGGCCACACACTGAATTAAATTAAGGTGTTCTCCCCCCCCCAAGTACACTACAGGGCAGTGTGGCCTGGAGCCCCCTCCCCCGTCTCTCATTCGCCCATCTGTGGTCCTCCAGATGCAGAGGTATTTGGACAGGGACTCCCCATCATGGAGGCAGGGATGCTCCTGAATACCAGTTGGGGGAAACCACAGGAGGGGTTCTCTTGTGCTCCAGTCTTGCTTGTGGGTTTCCCACAGGCCTCTGGGTGACCACTGTGAGAACAGGATGCTGGACTAGATGGGCCATTGGCCTGATCCAGCAGGCAGCTTCTTATGTTCTTATACATTTTTAGCAAGATGGCACATGAATCTGTGAACTCCTGGATACAAAGATAGCAATGAGAGCCTCCTTTGAAGGGCTGAGAACATATATGTGGAGTTGTGGAGTGCTTTGAATGCTGTAAAAGTGCTGTTATTCTTAACACATGGCCCTCATTATGCACACCTCGCGTGCAGAGCTCAAGTGTCTTGAAAAGTGACTTGGACCATTTGTTTAGCCCTATCACAAGAGTCATTTTGCTTCTCCTCCATCCACCTTGGAGGTCCTTGTGTTGATAGTGCCTGCAGCAGGGAGCTTTCTCTATGTACGGAGGCTGCCTGTGTAATTGAGAACCCTGATCAGCTTGCCTCCTAAACATCAGTAACATACAAAGAGCACTATTCAGTCCTATGCATCCTGCAAGGAACTTGAGGAAGTGTATCCTGTGCATTAGGTTAAGCTGATGGGCTGAGACCTGCCAAGGCCACCCAGTAGTGAAACATGAATTTGAACCCAGACCTCTCCAGTCCAGGTTCAACACTCTGCTCTCTACAGCACAATTAAGAATTCTGCTTTCAAAGTGAAAAACTCATTAGAAAGTCATTGCAATGTATCTCTGAAGCAAATATAAGCAGAAAGCACTAATTCACAACAAGCTGAAATAGCAACAAGAGCAACAACAGATAATCTTTTTGTGGTTGTTTTTCTAAACAGCATGTGTAATAATAATAACTGATTAATTGGGAGGTGTTTAAAATATGCAGAATGTGAGTTAGTATTGCTAGACATCAAGTCAAGCTATTTTTGTATAGACTGGAAATGTAGTTAAGAGTTCTATTTTAGTTGTGTGTAACCCAGACAATGACCTTTTCACTACACTGGTAACTCCATATGCTCTGCTCCACCTCACCATATCTATGGACAAATAAGTAATCATGGCTGTGTGCAGCCTTTGTCAGAGTAATGTGATTTTCTTGCCAAGAAGCTTTTGGTTTTGTGAACTGAGTACATTTGCATTTTCTTAATTACTTTGCATAATTTATTCTACTGTCAAGCTTCAGGGAAGCTATTTCAAATAATTTTGATTATGGGGCATATATTTGGATGGCAGAGAGGAAAGGCATATAGCTTGACAGCAGGCAGACAACATAGACAGGAAAAAGTAAATATCAGAGCCCCAAGGACCCCTGATTATTTGAGACACTTCTTTTAGTTCCTCCTTATTTCTGAACCTCTCCCAGAGTACACCAAGACATTACTCAACTTCAGCACTCACTAGTTTTGTGTGCCTGGTGCATATCTAAATTAGACATTACCACACTAATGTAATTAAATTAGAACCTCCTGTTCTTTATACACCTAGACCCAGTTTGAATGTGATGTCCAGTGCATGGCTATGAGGTGGACAAATGGCAAAATAGCACCATCCCAGAATACCACTCTGTAGAGACAGATAACATCTGCATAGGGCAGATATTCTCTTCCTGTCCTTGTGGTATGCCAGGTCTCCAATCTCCTTGGGTAAATTCTACTTCAAGAAAGCAACTGATTGTAGAATGCCCGAGTTTCAAGTGTTAATCCTCTCATCTTCAAGAGTTGGCTTCTGACTTTAGAAAATACTTCAGTAAGAGGGTGCAGAAGAATGCAAAATGGGCATGATTGCAGATTCTTGTGATCACATGACTAGGTAGTTACAGTACCAGATTATACAGCAACTCAAATGTTTACTCAGACTGAATTCCTTGGGGTTGGTCTCCTAGAAAGTAGGTTTAAAGTGAGTACAGTCGTACCTTGGATCCCAAATGCCTTGTGACACAAAGGTTTTAGCTCCTGAACACCACAAACCCAGTGTTCCGGTTTGCAAGCAGTCTTTGGAAGCCGAACGTCCAACACAGCTTCTGCAGCTTCTGATTGGCTGCAGGAAGCTCCTGCAGCCAATCGGAAGCCGTGCCTTGGTTGTCAGATGTTTTTGGAAGTCAAACAGACTTCCGGAATGGATTCCGTTCGACAACCAAGGTACGACTGGACTTCCCAGTTTAAACTAACTATAAAGGCATTTCCAATGAATGTGGCATTTTGGGAGTTACTGGCATGCTGACACCGGACGTTAGAAGATATTTCATGCATCATTTCTGAGTTTTGCAGGCAGCTACCATTGCCGGGGAAGGTCCA
Organism: Podarcis vaucheri; assembly: GCF_965113315.1. NCBI lineage: Eukaryota > Metazoa > Chordata > Lepidosauria > Squamata > Lacertidae > Podarcis > Podarcis vaucheri. The sequence goes on along the minus strand of NC_138763.1, from coordinate 52,301,529 downwards.
ATTTAACAGCTAATGCAGCAGTCCTGACAGTTGCAGCTACTCCAATGCCCCATGCTATAAATGAGTAAAACTGTGAAGACATGCCTGCACCCCTTAACATTCAGTTGTCATGTGGCTGCAGAGTCCCAGAGTGAGTCTGTCGTATGTATAAATGTCCAACCTGGTACTTAATGTCAATGTCCTGCAGGTGACATTTTATTAAAAGCAACAACATTGCAGGGAATTCTTAGGTTAGAACTATAGGTGTAGCTGACACTAGCAGTTTAAATGAGCAATTTATTTTAGTTACGTGCCTAGATTATGATAACGCTACACAAATAAATCTATTGTGAAGTGACTTAACTTGCGAACAGACTGCATCTTGGCATAAACATATTAATTTAGTTTAAGGTTTCCAATAAAAAGAACATGTAATTTTGGTATTTACTTTCCTGAATTCCTAACCTGTATATCTTTCGTGCTTTGATGCTGTTTTAAATTACTCTGTTTTCCCAGATGTGCTTTCCCTTTGTTCTTTCCCAGCTTTTATAGTTGATCTATGCACTATTGTACAAATCAAAGTACAAATGATATACTCCCCTCCCCATAGCCCAAAGCAGTGTGTGGTGGAGAGTGGAAACCGATGAGTGCAAATTTGTATAGCTTTCATCCACTTTGCAAATTTCACAATAATTATGGAGCCATTATGTGCGTTTTGAGTACAGATGCAGCATAAACCTGCACCAAAATGAGGACAAAACACATTGTTTTAGTTTTTTAAAGTTAATCTGGTGCTCATTTTGACTGATATGAAATCTGACATTTGGCATAGCATCTCTAAATCAGTTTGGTCCAATAAAATATTAATTCATGAATTGCTTGTCTATATTACACAAATATATTTATTATACTGCCCTTCAAAATCAAACTAGTTTCTCTTACACTACTCACACATGTTGAGTTGCATCTTGACTTGAGACCCATGTGCACCATACATTTAAAGCACATTTCCCCCACCCCCAGAATCCTGGGAACTGTAATTTATCCCCCATAGTCAAAATTCTCAGCACCCTTAACAAACTGCAGTTCCCAGGATTCTTTGGAGGGGGGGTTCTTTAAATGATTTGTATGCAGCCTAGGTTAGCTAGTTCCCACTGCAATTGGTGAGACTTCAGGTATGACTAACTTGTCCCATTGATTTCAATGAGACCTAAGTTCAGCTAACTAAATATGGATCCAATCCAAGGTTTCAAGACCAGATTTTGACTCATGGTTGGTAATCTGCTGAAGGGCTTATAAAATAGCAGATAGACTCTAAAATAAAATATAAAAAGTGATCTGAGCAGGCCTTTAGCTAAGCATACAGATTTTGCCATGAAATTTCATTCCCATGCTAGTCTGAGTTTTTGTTGGAATCTGACTCTTTGCAACATATGTTCTTGTTTCTCTCAATAAACATAACTGTCTTGTTGGCCAGAATCTAGGGGAAACACCAGCAAGGCCAACATTTGTCCTGATGTCCCTCCAGCAAAACCAAGAGCATGATTTCAGGACTCATTGTGGTCCAAAAAGAATCTTATAGTTATATTAACTTTGAGACATCTATGTTTGTCTTTGATACATGCTGTTGAATAAATTAGGAAATATAATTGCAAAGAAAGAGACATTGCTGCTAATAGATTAAGTTTGCAGACTGTTGCACAATTTATATATAATAAAATCAGTTGAAATATTAGCACCTAGTTATCCTAGAAACAGAAAGTTCCTAGGCTCAGTTAGCTGCAGTGAGCACCCACTTAAATCAATGGGACCTATGCCATTGATTTCTGAGGGAACTAAGTTCAGCTAATTCTGGATCCAACCCAGGATTGTTAAGAAAACTGGAAAAGTAAAGCCTGTATTGTGTAATCAGGTAGACCATGTTTTTTATTGGAACTTCATTCACTAATTTGTTGTCAAGCTTGTTATTTGTGTTATGCAGAAAAATATTAAGCAGTTCAGTAAGATTTTCTTTTGGTAATCACTTTTTTAAAAATGCACCACCTCATTTAGAGAGAACAGATATGGTGAGCTAAATCGTAGGGTCCATTTGCCTAGATTTATACTGACATGAAATCACAGTGGGAAACATTTGATTTTGAATAATTTGAACAAGAGGAAAGTTATTTCTTTCGGGTCAGATTCATAGAAATCCATTTCTTGGGCAAAGCTTTTATTGCCCCCACATCTTACAACACAGCTGCTGCATAGAGATGCCTCAGCCGTCCACTGTGACCCATGCTGCAAACTGTTCTGTGTGTATTAGTTCACCATGTAGTGGCAAGGAAACAAATTGTGTCGTCGAGGCCCATCTATTTTCTTGCTAGTTGCCAGGAGTGGGAACCTGTGGCTCTGAATATGTTGTTGGACTCCAAGCTCCAGTCACTCTCTGACCTTTGGCTCTGTTAGCTGGGGCTGACGGAGACCAACAGGGAGTGCAGAGCCCCAAGTTCCCTCACCACTGCCTTAAATCATTTCCCAAATGACTATCATGTGGAGGGTGTTTTTCAGAAGCCCATAAAATGGCTTGGTACATCATCTGAGGACCTCAGAGCAGTAGCTCTGAAGAGAATTATTGACAGGGCCAGTCTTAGCATTGGTGAGGCCGCCACCTCAGGCAATGTATGCTACAGAACGAGCAGAGGGCTTGGTGGTGAGACACTGGAGCATACAGCTGTGTTTGCCACATGACCTGCCCTCCCTGCTGCCTTAAGGCACGATGGAGGATGCCCTTCCATCACCAGAGTTGAAGTGACAGTCACCTGTTGTTCAGCCAGCTTCTGGATGTGGAAATGGGGGGCGGGAAGGGATGCCACCTTTTCCCCTTTGCCTCAGGCACCCAAAATGTCTTTAGTCAGTCTTTGTTATTAATGAACACTGCACTGTTAACTTCCTTGAAGAGAATAGATATTATGTAAGAGTTTGGTCCCAAATTATGCCTTTGACTCCTTTTAATCTATAATACAGAAATCATATGGTCTTCATTAGGATGATATTGTGTAGATGCCAAGCTGTTATGTGAGGCAGATCTACAGCCTGTTCGCAAAGGTTCACAAGGCATATGAGGTAGCAGCAGTTCTTTACTCCATTCACTCCCTGAGAAATGAATGGAGGCGAGGTTTGCTCAGTACCATTACATGAGACCCTAGTAGATTTGGATTTCAACCTCGGTTTCCAAGATATACACCCAACATTGTATGCACTGGACATTGCTGGCATGGAAGCATCTATTTACTATGGGACATGGTGTCTGGTACTTGAAATGATACATACCTTTCAAGTTAGAGCTTCATTATATGCAGGAGGCTCCAAGTTCAGTCCCTGCCATCTTCTATTTCAGACAGAAGACACTGGTAGTCAGTGGAGACAGTACTAAACTAGATGGGTGGGGCAATGGCCTGGATCCATATAGGGAATCCTCCTGTGTTTCTGTGTGTATGACAGCTTTCTATATACAGTTAGAGTATTTTTTATTTATTAAATGCTTTAGCATGATTGCCACTTGGTGCAATACCACTGGTTTCCTTCGTGTGTCTTTTTCTCTCTTCTATAAGAAATCAAGAAGTGTTGCTTCCACCACTGGTCTATTGGTTACAGGGGTGCCAATATTGAAGGGGGGGAGGCAGGTAAGCCCCGGCCTGCATAATTGATCACAAATAGTGGTGCATGCAAACCATTTGAATGGCAATGCCCATCAAATTGGGTGGGGGGTGGCCCCCTCAAATATTTTATTGGAAGGGACCTCGGGCCCCTAGGAGTTGGCAATGTAACACGTATTTCATGAGGAGGAGGAATCTATTACTATAGATAGATCTTCAAGCCTACTGCTCATAGCTTTTTTCTGGAAATCAAAAGAACAAAGCCCTATCTATCTGAAATCAGAGAGGATATTTAGATTATGCAGGATGTAGCTACTAAGAGGGGATTTTGATTAGGCAGGATGTAGAATGCAGTCACAGTTGCTATTATAAATAATATAATCTAACTTCTCTCTCTTACTCACCAGACAGTTTTAATAAAAGAAGAATACCCCCAAGCTCTGTAATGGCTAACATCCTGGGCACTTCCTAGCCTGGGTCAAAGCCAGTCAGTCTGCTGCCTCACTGAGTCACGCACATGCTAGCTAGCTGGTGCTCTCTCACAAAAGATGTGTAGCCACATGACTTGTGGAGCAGGTAAATTCCTAACACTCTGATTCATTTTGCAGGAATAAGCTGTGTGAGGTGAATTATTATGTTTCTGTGACGAGGCGTGTCTGTCTTGGTTCTCTCTTGGAGGTAGCACCATTTAGATCTAAGCAGCGACAGTCAAATATGGACCCAGTGTTCTGTGAATCAACAGCCAAGCTTCAGTTTAAAGTAGAGCATGGAAAAATGGTCAGAATCTGGTCTCCACCGCCTATATCTTGCTGTTACAATTTTCATGATGACACTGGATTCTTAGCCACTGATATAGGATAGGACATTATTGATTTTGCCTACTGCACCCACATGCATATTGAGCAGGCTATTGCTGCCAGTCTGATTATTCTGTACACAGTCCTGCTCTCGGTTTATGTAGCATGGGACCCTGTTTATTCTGCAACAGGAGGATTACGTGATTCACATGTGATCAATGATCTATGGTTGGGCAGCTGATAAGTAGTGAGAAATGGTTCATGTATCTGGTCCTCTTGCTTGTGTTGTTTACATAGATAGGATATGCCCCTTGGGTGCAATTTGCCAGCATTCCCACCTAGTAAGTATGGCGTGTCACTTCACCTTTCAAACTGAACCACCGTGTGTTTAAGTTCAGAAGCTGCCATTTCCGGGAAAGCACAGGAACTTTGCCAATGGTTGCCATGGGATATCAGGAAGGCCAATAGTGGCCCAACTCCTCCAGAAAGTTGAAACAAGTGCACAGACCATACACTCATCCTTGGATCTTTGATAGGATAATCAAACAATGCACATGTCTGCTCAGGGTGCCTATTAATCTTTCCAGGGAGGAAATTAAAGCCAATTTGGACCTTGCAGAGAAAAGGGAATAGCAGACACATGAATCATTCCCATTTCCAATGTAATGTCAGAAGCAGGGGCATGTGACTCACACAGTGAATTGGAGTTAGAGTTCACACCTAAATCAATAGCCTGTTATTTGGAGTAAAAGAAGCTAGAGGACCCTGATCTGTGACTTTTATTGCCTGGACTACTTTATTCCCTGAAGTGTATTTTCTCACTTTTTCAGTGCAGTTCTAAATGCTCCAAGTCACATGTTGGTCCTACCTTTTTCCTTAGAAGATTAATCGGCAGCATTTTAGCGTCTCATCCGTCTTCCACATATAGTAGTTGGCTTTCAAGTGTTCCGATGACAGTTGGGGGCCTATGCAACGCAATCACTGTTTATGACTCCTAAACACTATTTGTTCCCTTTGAAAAAACACACAACCCTTTTAAAGTCTTGGCAATTGACAGTACAAGGCATGTATCTGCACAGCGCAAAAGATTAAAATAATCTGCTTTCTTAGCAGGGTTGGAAAATCCCATTTTCAGATCAAAGCAGCCACCACATTCTCCAGAGCCAATGGACAGAAAGCACCTTAGTGAGAGAATTCAGCAACCAAAAACTTTGCTGGAAAATACAGTTATCTTCAGTAGTATGGAGGCAGTTAATTAAGCCCATGCTGATTGCACCATGGGCTTGTGGTTACCTGTGGTTACTGGGCGTCTGTAGCAGAGCCCTATAATACAAGCAGGGAGAGGGAAAATGGTGTCTCGTAAAGAAATAAAGAAATGCTTACTGAACTGTTACTATGGTCAGAATGCAACATCCTAAGACCATGTAAGAAAGTAAAGAAGTCCCCAAGAGCTGCTCCACTGCTCCCATTCATAGGATCTTGGAATTGTAGAGTTGGAAGGGACCCCAAGAGTCATCTAGTCCAACCCCAATGCAGGAATCTCAACTAAAGCATCCATGACAGATGGCCACCCAGGCTCTGCTTTATATCCTGCATTCATTCCTGTGGAACTCACATAAGTTTAGCTTGCTGCATTTTATTGTGCAAGCCTCAAGCTTCAGAATGTAATGGGTGTGCTGATCTGCTCCACTTCACTTTCCACAAGTGAGAAACAGTCCCTCTGATACAGGGCCAGCCGTCCTCTGAAGCCACATATCCTAGGCAGTGGTGGCTGGTGTCCACTGGGACTGGAAGAGCTTAAGGTAGGGAGGCCAGTAGGAGCCAGGGCCAGAACCAATGGCAGGTGGAGCCAAATGTTTTGTCCCCATTCTCCTCCTCACTGAGTTCTACAAGGGCAAAACAGGGTCAAGAGGAGGAAGCTAATATCTAGGGCCACCCCTACCCCTAGCCAACGTGTAAGGCAGGAAGGTGGGGCTGGCTGAGGGCAGGCTGAGATTGGTGGGACAGTTCCCCATTCACCCATTGATCATAGGGATTTTCCTGATCAGTTTTGTTCTGGATGGATGGGGCACAGGATGCTTCCTCATAGCTGGAATGGCCAGCACTGCAGGTGTGCTGTGCAGAGAGACCCCTAGAATTGTGTCTTTGGAATGCAAAGCCCCCAAGTCCCCTTCTAGCTGTCACGTTAGGAAACCCTTGCTCTAAACTTCTGGCCCCACTCACTATGTGCCTCCACTGCATGCTCCCAAGCAACTGTGGCTCTCAGTGTGTGAGGACTAGTCAGTGGGGCAGGGCAGCGTGGGGCTGTGCTCCTCACCTGGCTTCCCAGTGCCAGGCTCATTGCCGATGTTCCCATGCCTGCACCTGCGCCACATCAACCTCCCTGCCGCCTCTCCCCTCTCTGTAACAAGCAGCTAATTGTTATTGGCAGCAAATGAGTCAATATATGCAATTGATGTCAGTAACACATACCTTGAGTGTCAGGAATCTGTCAATAAGAAAAACTGATGTTGCTAATGTGGCTTTTTAAGACGCCACTGAAGTGGTGTGGAATAATTCTGTAACCATGTTTTGAAATGGTGAAGTGAACCCCTCACTGTGGACTTTATAACTCAGGGGGTCGGCAAGCTTTACCTCGCCTGGGCTTTTTCACCCTAGTGGAGATCCCTCCGTGGGCCGGATTTCCATGCCTGCGTCCGGGCAGACGCGATTTCCGGCGCAGTGGGAGTGAGTCCCAGCGCCATGCTGTGCCGGTTTAGCACAGCACACAGGGACTAGACGAGCAGGCGGCTTGGTTTGGGGGCGGCTCATGGGCCAGTTAAACGACCCCCGTGGGCCACTTGTTGGCTACCCCTGTTATAACTGATAAAATAATAACACCCTTCCCCCAGATTAATTAAGAGGACATCTGCTGAATATTCAAAGATCAATGTTTTCCACAAGTCTGGTGCCTGTACATTCTGGCTTTTGATGCCAGGTATAAAGATTTTAATAAAGAATTGGTAGAGTGATAATGTGAATATGAAAATGAATTAGTAGTTGAGGAAAATTTAATTTTCGTAGGTACATTATTCATGTTGGTGAGATCAGGATCAATGGAAGTAGCTGAAGTTAGTTCTGAACTGGTCATGGGGGAATTTCAGGAAGGCATCCTTGAAAGAGATGTGTTCAAAACAAGCAGCAAATTAATTCAGGCTTACTCTATATAAATATTATTTCACAGAGTGCTGAAGGTACCTCTGGTGGACATTGCCTAGGGATTTCCCACTAATGGAAATAGTTCCTGGTTAAAATCCTCAAAGGCTTTTAGCTGAAACCAAATTATTTAAGGTATTGGGGAGTTATTTAATCAGAAGTTTGCCTCTTCAATAAGGATGCTTTTTATAAGGATGCAATAAGGATGCTTTTTTATGCAGCATCTGGCCTGCCAGTCCTGAAGATCTAACTGCAAATTCTTGTTGGCAATTTGGTTTTTAAAATGATGGACGTGTTTGATGTAAATTAGAATGGAGGAAGAACTGAATGAATAATTATACTGGAGAGAAATCCTCACCCTTTGACAGTCTGAGAACAACCGGGTTGCTGTAAGGGATCCACTGGCACTCTAAACAAAGAGGGCTAGCTATCTATTCTGCAGAAGTTGTGTAAAGAGTTCCTCATCGGGAGAAAACAATGGTCCTTCTGAAATTGGTGCCTGCCAGTTTGCAAGTAAGAAAGGATGCCATTGATTCTGAAAACTGCGCATGAATAAATACCAGTCTTTAAACGTAATTGGAAGGAGCAGTCACATTGTAAGAGGGAATGTGGGAGTGGGTTAGTGGGAGTCAAATGCTGAAGACAGATGGCACAAATAATTGAAGGGATAAATAAGATGCGTGGTGAATCAATGTCACTTTCTCCTCATATTCTCCTTCAAAGTCCGGCTCTCTGGGGCTTGATTTGTCTATTGTGGTGAGGTGTGTCAACTTTATAATTTGCCTCACAAAGTAGAATTCAAAGGCTTGGAATATCCTACAGTTACAAAAAGTTTGCCTGCCTTATTTGCTTTTGCATCTGCTTTCCTTGGAGATCAACTAGTATATATGTAGTGAACAATGGTGTCAGCAGAGCCTTTGCCCTGCTTGTGATGGATGTCAAAGGATTCAGGACCATTGCTTCCTTAGATAGCTCCCCTGTGGTTTCGTGGCAGTTTAATGACACCCAAATACTGCTTCCCTTTGTCTGAACTTCCCATTAATCCAAGGTTCCAGGTATCCCTGACGATAAAGGGAGTTGCAAAACGTATTTACATTTCAAATTACATATGTGGAGGTTTTCTTGCCTTTAAAAAAAATGTATGTATGAACATAACACTGCAAAATTTTGTGACATAATCTCACAGGACTTGAGGAATGTAACTGTATGCTTTGGGTAGGAACTTATTGTGAAGGATGGCATTTCAGCAGAATCTCCTGTTGCAAAAGTATGCTCTGACCTGAACTGACTGAACTATATATTTGTACTCAGTCGCTTCTTCGAACAACTTCATCATTTGCTTTGATGTCACAGTACACTCTGCAAGTGAATGCTTATGCAGACATCTTAATTTCCTGCTCAGAGACAATCTCCATTGTTCATTCTGAAAGTTCATGTACTGGGCAGGTGCTGCCTTCATTTGCACATGTAGCATAGAAGTCACACATTGAGGCAAACTGGTGTTTTCCAATATGGATATTACACCCATGGAAGTAGATCATAACATATTAAACAGCCCCTAGAGGTTTGTGTTGAGGAGAGGGTCTTCTTTTCTCAAAGTTTCTCTGCTGGAAGTTTAACTCCACATTCCTGAAAAGCAGCTGCTGAGAAATCTAGAAGGGTGGTTGTTATTTTTTCCCATTCTACAAAACAAAAAAAAACTCCAGCTGTTTGCAAAGATTTGCCAATTTTTAATTGGATGGTTAAAATGTACAGTAACAGCAGGTCACAACCCAGAAGCCAAGGAACTTCCAGTGTTTCAGTCTGGGTGACTTTGAATACTGAGTCGTTGGTGTATTCTGTTCTCAGAACAAATCCAAAGGGAATAGCCCTTAGTTTAGTAGATTGCAAGCCTGGGTGTAATGCCGTGTGTCTCTTTTTTGTTTGTATCAAATACAATGATGGGTGTGGTCTGTGTAGTTGGTGGCTGAAATGAAATAAACAATAAGTAGCTCTAGCTCGCTGGCTCACACATAGGGGTTGCTGGAAGTGATCTCCCATGACTATATGGGAAGAGCTTTATACACCAAGCTTTGATGTATGTATCCTATCTGAGTGACCGTCTTTAACTTCCTCCAACTCAGTGGCTCAAGTGAAAGTGCATGATAAAGTGGGAAATGACTCTGTGCGATGAGAATAAGCATGATCTGAAGTGATAACTTCCTGCAATTCTCCACAGCTGCTTAGCAGCTGTGCCTCAACAATGACCTTGTAGTAAAACAGGCAAAATCACGAGTGTGTTTGATCATCAGTTGAATCCCCTATGACAGAGATCGGGAACTTGTGGCCCTCCAGATGTTGTTGAACTTTGACTCCTATTAGCCATGCTGGCTGAGTCTGATGGGAGTCTGAGGACCACATCCCTGCACTCAGAGGATAGACTTCCATAGTCTTACATTAGTTGGTTCTGTTAGATAACACCTACACAGCATTTGGGACACAGGTGGCACTGTGGGTTAAACCACAGAGCCTAGGACTTGCCGATCAGAAGGTCGGCGGTTCGAATCCCCGTGACGGGGTGAGCGCCTGTTGCTCGGTCCCTGCTCCTGCCAACCTAGCAGTTCAAAAGCACATCAAAGTGCAAGTAGATAAATAGGTACCACTCTGGCAGGAAGGTAAACGGCATTTCCGTGCACTGCTCTGGTTCGCCAGAAGCGGCTTAGTCATGCTGGCCACATGACCCGGAAGCTATACGCTGGCTCCCTCGGCCAATAAAGCGAGATGAGCGCCGCAACCCCAGAGTCGGTCACGACTGGACCTAATGGTCAGGGGTCCCTTTACCTTTACCTTACACAGCATTTACTTCAAAACAGTGTTGAAGTGCTAGGGTGTTTATATTATTCTGTATCTATGTGGTCCTACTGGTCCATACTCTGACTTTTCCAGTTAAGATTTATCCAAAATCTCGGTCAAATGAGATGGTGGCTCAGGAAGGAATTCCTACTTCCCTAGTATCTTCTTCATGTCCATAAATACATCTGCCTAACACATTGAAAGCCTCACATCAGCTTCCTTTTTGATGCCCTTCTTATGTAAATTATGATGAGTAGATTTGGGGTTTGCATTCCGGGCAAGCTGTCAAAGTTCATCTTGGTAAAGACTGTAGGAAGGTGATGTACTTTCTGAATGTGTGGATGTTCACTGTTTTTTTCACTGGGATCTTCCTGCCCAGATGACCTGGCAGTGGAAGGTCTCATACAAATAATGCAAAAGTCAGCTGGCCAGATCAGATCCCCACATAAGTGCAACATCTGTTCCTCTTTAAGTGTTGCCACTGTCATCATTTCCATCCCTCTAGCACAGTGAGGTTGTGCCAAAGGCCTCAACACCTCAGATGTTTGAGCTGGAGTATGGGAGTTGGGTTTTTTTTAACTCAAGATGAAATTGATATACACTGTTGTAATGGGCAGCAGTTCAAAGTCTACATCGGCAGCTGCATTTGAAAGACTGGGGTGGAGAATTGTTTTGGGCAGAGTCCTGTTTGTCCCCGAGGCAGTTGGTTTAGGAATCATGCACCTTGGAAGAAGATTTTCTTGCCTGTTTAAATGAGTAGTGCTGGTTCAGCCTCTCCATTTGTGCTTTGCAATTGTCTTTGATAGATGAAGGGTCTCTGCATAGCAAAACAATGTCCATCCAAGCAAATAAAACAATGCTTCCCTCTGTAATAAGACTCTGCACTCCCTTGTACCTCACAGTTGATAACACAGCTTTAAGCTTCAATGGGGAAAAAAGGCAGAGTCAATTCAGAGAGAAGCTTTCTGACTTACACCGTTTACTCAAGAGGAAAGCTGGAAAACCCTTCAAAAGGGCATGTGGGGAAGTGGGAGTCCTCTGCATAAGAATGTCGGAAGCTAGAAGAACAGTGGATGCAGTGTTTTCAACTCCTATCCAACCAAAAGCATTTATAAAATGCTAAGCAGTTCATAACACACAGACACACCCACCTACCCACCCACCAGATAAACCCGCAATTCAGAAACCTACACTAATTGGCTTGTTTTCCCATCATGGAGCTAATTCAAGACCAGGATCAAATAATAAAGTACCTTTTAAATATATTTTTTCCCCCAGAAGCCTATAAAAATGGTTCAGAAACCTATTTTCCCCCTTTTCTGCAGGATCAAAACTCCTGGGCGATTGAGTGGTGCGGGAAACTTCTAGTTGCTGAAGTCATTGTGTTTCATGTAATTAAAAGATTAGAATGCCATTTGTTTCATCTTTTTTATGTGTGAGAAGTGAATGGAGAATTAGTTCCTAAGCCTGAGGAGGAACTGGGATACTAACTTTGGGGACTTTTGTTTCCAGCTTTCCATTTCATGTGAGCAGCATCTTGATCTCATCTTTCCTGCAAGGAGCACAGGGCAGCCTACCTGGATTCCCACTTCCTCCTCCATTTTATGCTCTCAGCAGGTACATGGAAGAGCTGCTGAGAAAAATAGTAGAGAGAGAATTGGCTTTCAGACGACAACACTAAAAAAAAAAAAAAAAGCTCCCTCCATGCTGATGGGAGTTAGTTTGACCACACCTGGAGGGCCACAGGTTTAGCCACCCATGCTTTATGTGCATGAAGTTAATTGTCACAGTGACTGGGAAGTAGAGCTCCACTGCTGGGCTGGGTGTACAGCTGTATCACTGGCCCTATCCATCGTTTGTGTAGTTAAGATAGACCTGAAGATTTGCATTTGTTTGCATTCAGTGTGGTGGGTCCAAGCCTATGTCCCTACCAAATGAGATTAGACAGGCATCCTCCTTTCTGAACTCCAGGTGTATGGCTACAGCTGTCAGGCATTTAAGGCAGGATTTGATTTTACGATAATTTTGTGTTATTTTATTTTTCTGTGTGGTCCTGCTGCCAGGTCCCGTCTTGGGGTCTCTTGTGTGCAAAGGGCACTTTATTTGCATGCAGACCACAGAGAGAGGTTCTGGTTCTTGGCAAATTGTCAGATAAGGCAACATATATTAAGAAATCCATTACCCTTTGTATGTTGCAGTGACAGACTCACTTGGAAAAGACCAAAAGGCATATAGGCGTGAGTCAGATTTTAAGAGGTCAGCAGTTGTGATAAGAAAAGGGAGTTTGGGATGGCCCACAAATATACCCCCAACCTCAAAAAACCCCAGCTTCTTTGCATTCTTTCATTCCTGTTCACTGCTTTTCTCAACAACTTCTTTAGCAGATCCCTGGTCTATCATCACATATGACTCTCATACACGCACTGTATAAATTAATAATCAGATTGAAAGGTTATTTGAAGGATTTTCCATTAGATCAGAGATAGGGAACCTGAGTTCCTCCCAGATGTTGTCTGACTCCCAACTCTCAACATCTGGAGGGCCACAGGTCCATCCCCCTCACCCAAACTGGAGACTCCCTCTCCTTTAGCTTGCCACAGCCCAGGTCTCATTTCCCATGGAGATACCTAGATTTCATAGCCTCTTGAACAGAGTTTTCTGTTCCAAAGAAACAGCCTTTCCCCTGCCGTTTTTTTCAGTCTTATGCCACTGGAAAATGAGTGGTGAGTGGCCTGAGTCTGAGTCTGCTTTCGGCCTTCTTTCTCATAGTATTTTTAGTGAAGGAATGGACTTCCTGACCCCGTTGTTTGCACTGCTGCGTGTGAGAGCTCGGCATTGTTAGGCCACGGTATGCAAAGGGAGTACAATCCCATGCATGTTCCAGCTGTGATTATCTGATCTATTCCTATTTTGAGAACGGCTGGGTGTTTCCACGTCCCCTGAGCTTTCTCTGTTTTGCCTTCTCGCCTTCGTCTAATGTGCTTGGATTATGGGAAGATCTTGGATGTGTGTCAGAACCTTATTGTTGTTGTTTTGGTTTTAAGTGCCTTTAACCTAAAATGAATGGTTCCTGCCGTCCGTCCTGCAAATATGTTTGTGGTATATTTGTGTGGCTGCATTTCCCCCCTTCCCCCTTAGATCCACCACCTGCCTCGTCCTCCCAGTTAACGTCTGTTTTAGCTCAGGACAGCTTCTCTCAAGGGCGATCATGCGCTTTAGTTTTATGGGAGCAGTAATGGGATTTCAGTACCAGGCTTAAGTCTTCCAGGTTGTGTAAAGGGTGACATAAAGGCAAGGGCATCCCTTTAGCAGACCACTGTTTAAACATCTGCATTACATCGACGGACAGCAATAGTACATAGCCTAGCATCTAACTGTCATTTCCACCACCAGAAGAACTTAGGTAAAATGTTTAATTTTGCCTATGTTGCATACTGTGACCATATGAAGATGCAGTATACCACATTCCACTTGTCCATTATTTTAACTTCCAGTGACTCTAGAACAGGGATGGGAAATGAGTTGTACTCACGGCTCCCATCAGTTCCAGACAGCATGGCCCAATGGTCAGGGATGATGGGATGCATAGTCCAACAACATCTAGAGCGCCACAGGTATTCAACCCCTACCCTATGGTCTTTATTGCCCAACTGAGGCAGTATAACTAGAGATGACGGGGGTTGATTCTTGGACCTTCTGCATGCAAAGCATAGGCTTCACCATTGAGTAATGGCCTGTTGCAACAAACTGAGAAACATTCTTCTATACTGTGCATCTATGAGCTATGAACTAGGGATACTTTTTGAAAAATCACATGCAGGCTGACTGGAAAGGAGAGGGCCAGTGAGAAAGGGCAATATGCTTTTGTCACCACTGTGGGTAGATTCAGACACCGAAGAGCAGTGTGGCAATTTACTGGATTTGTTTTGATGCAATGGTAAACCATGATTTAGCTTTATCAGAGTAGGCTCCAGTCTTCCACAACCCAGGCTTGCACGGTCCCTCCACCCCCAAACCCCGCTTTTCCGGTGTGATTCTGATGAGATTAAAAGTTTTTGTTTCCAGTAAGATTAACCAAACCCTGAGCTGTGGTTAATTTTCATTACAGTGAACAAAAATAAGCCTGCTTCGTAAGCTGTGGTGTGAAGCTGGCTTGTTTTCATTAACCATAGTTGGGATTAACCACAGGTTGTCTGGATTCAAACAACATGGCAAATTGCTATGCATCAGAAATGGAAGCAAAACCATTCTAACTCTTTGTGGTCACTGTCGAAGGATGGTGGGATAGCCTTCCAATGGATGCTAGGCTCATTCTTTGTGTGCCTGCTCCATTAGAGTGGGCCTTTTCTGTGGTGGCTCCCCATTTGTGGAATGCTTTCCCCAGGGATTCCTCTGTTACATGTCTTTAGGTGCCAGACCTTTTAAACTGGAGTGGGGGTAATTGTTTTTGTTTGTTACTTTGTTATGTATTTGTGTGTTTTTCTATTGTAAACCACCCTCGGATGAAGGGTAGTATAACAATTTGAATAATCAAGACATCAATTCTATAAAACATATTTTGCTGCACTGTGCGAAATATGAGCAAGCCAGGGCTGAACTGATATTACCCTTGCTGGTACCTTTCCTGGGAAAATCAGAGGCTCACTATGTCAGGTTCCTATTGGAAGACCGGACAAACGCTAGAACATTAGCAGTGGCAAAGTTTTTATCGGTGGTTGCAAAAACCAATGATCCCTATCTTTAAGTCTGAACAAAATGCTTTTTTAACCTGGAGGTAGGCTGTCTGAATTGTGCATTGCTTTGTAATGATTTGTTGGGTCTCTGGACCGTAATAAAGATTGATTGATTGATTGATTTGAATAATAATAATTCTCATAATGCTAAACTAGGGTTTAGAGTTGCACCCAAACCAGCCCATTGTTTGTAGTCTGCTCCTAAGTGTAGCTTACTTTCCAGCCATGTGGTTAAGTCTAGCATTTAGTATCCCTTCACAATTACATGGAAATTCACAGAAGCAGAAAGATACTGAGAGGTAGGGATGCTGAGCTCACTGTATGGAAGGAGGCTAGCAGGGACAGCTTCCGCAATATGTGGGGCACATGCCAAGTGGGTCAGGTGGTTGCTGATTATCTGAATTGGCCCTAATGTACCTCAGCTAGCACCTGAGCTTTCTGGACCAAGCTTTCAAAATGCACAGAGTTCAAATAGGCTCGAATCTTGCAGCCTTACATTCCACATATAACTGATCTCTTTTGTTATGGGTAGTACAATTCTATAAGAACGAGGAATCCACCCACCCCCAAAAAGCTTTCTTCTTGCTATTTAGGATGGGTTATTGCTTCTGAGAGTTGAAACTGAAGCATCTTCTGAAGTCATGGTGCTCTCACTAGCTGTATGTCAGATGAAAGTGAACCTGTGAAGTATCTCCCCAACTTAAAACTGTAGTGACTGGGAAATATTAATTCCTGCCTCTACATGAAAAAGGTGGGAACCCTAATAACTGGAGGTTGAATAAAGTCCATGTTTAATATTCATTTTCAGCTCCTTTCCCTTTTGTTCAGGATTTCCATCTTCCTCCTGTTTTCGTCGTAGATGTTACATAAATCTGTTTTGAATGCAGCTCAGACAATGGGGGCTTTCTGGAAACAAAATGTGTCAGCTCAGTAATCTTCTGTCTCAGTATTATCAAAGAAGAGTTATACAAATAAAAAGAAAGGTGGAAATATTTTTGCGCGCTCTTGATCACTTATGTCTTGGGGGTGCGGGGAGTTGAAAAGGATGAGGAAAAGTTCAGTTTTTAATCATGGAAGCTTTGACACACATTTCATGCATGCATGCATATGTAAAAGCAAAGAGGTCTTTTAATCTAGGTTGAGTTTGCCGTAATGGAATCAAATTAAGCTCATGACCTGGTTCAGTCATTCTAGACTTGATAAACCATAGGTTGTAAAGCTGGGAATAAACAACTGAGACTCCTTTTGATACAGAAAACCTTGTTATAATTAATTAAAGTTTGCTACAGAAATGTAATTGGGAGTGGGGTAGCGCAGAGGCAGAGCTACTATCTTATATGCTGACACAGTCCTCACATCTCCAAGTTGGGGATGGGAAAGACTGCCATCTTAAATCCCTGCTGCCACTCAGCATGGGTCAGAAGTGGGAAACCAGTGGCCTTCCAGATATTATTGGGCTACAGCTTCCCTCACCCCTGACCATGGAACATGCTGAGGCGGATGGGAGTTGGAGTTCAAGATAGCTTGATGGTCACAGGAACCCCAGCCCTGGTATAGATGGCATTGAGTTAGAATAACCAATGCTCTACCTTGGTAAAAGGCCATTTTCTATGTATGTCAGAACAACATGACACTGGTAAAGTTAGTCCTCCTTCTGAAGCTACTTTGTATTTCCTTGCATTCTTTTTGTTTGTTTTCAGGTTATTTAGGGGGATCTTCTACCCCACTTGTTCATGTTCTGACTACTATTTTTGTTGGCCCATTTTGTACATTCTGGAATGTGCTTGCAGTGTGTGTGTGTGTGTGTGTGTGTGTGTGTGTAGGCTACACATCCTCTGTTCACATGTAATGAACCAATGCTCCTCCGATCTTCATAGTTCTAAGCTCCCCATGCAGTCGAAGCTGAGTTGTGTCTGCTTCCGTGTCTGCATGTTGGCTAAAAATGGAATGTGTGGTTTACCTTAAGTACAAACAGAAAATAAACAGCTATGACTACAAGTGTGCTCTTCTCAGGAGCTATTTGCTGTATGTACCATGTTTTGGTTTTACGATGGTTGGACATCAGCTTATATTTAAATATACAGAGTGTTTTCAACTAACTTTTACTCAGTGTAGACCCACTGAAACAGAGGAACTTGACTAAGTTAGGTCCATTAATTTAAATGGAACTTAGCTGTATACCACCCATAGTTCTTGTTGTACAAGCATATGCTCCACTGAGTGTCTTGAATTAATGGTGTCTTGAATTAATGTCCTCTTTGATGTGCCCAGCTACAAATAGACTACATATAGGCAAGGCCAGTGTTTCCCAACCGGGGGCCATATGGCCCCCTAGGGCCCCATGGATATTCTAGGGGAGCCCCAGGATATTCCAAGGAGGCCCCAGGTGAAAAATGTGTAAATGGGGGGCCATAGCCTGAGGCTAGGGGGCCACAGAGGAAAGTGAGAAGTGAAGGGGGGGAAGGAAAAAATATATATGAAAATCCTGATTGGCTGGTTACCCTCTTGGCCAATCACAGGCGGGTAAGGGGGTAGCCCACCAGGACCTAGCGCTCCTTTTTGCCACGTGCATTTTCTTGGCACAGTCCTGGTTTGTTTTGGGCAGGAGAGGGCGATAGCTGAGACTCCTGCTTCTTCTTTCTTGGTGTCTTTTGTTCAGATCAAAATGTGTGTTTTGAGCAAGGTCTCAAGGCTCAATAATTTTTGCACTTCAATTGTACTGTCAATTTGCTTTGAGATTTTCATGAGACAATAAAAAAAAGAAAGAAATCCTGTCTGCCCTGCTCCTAAAATAGGATAGTGACGTTACCCAGCTTCCAGGTTTTAATTTAGATATTGGCTTTCAAGTCCTCTGAAGATTGAAGAAACAATATATTTTTGTTCCCCAATATGTAATGATTATTTAAGGGTGTTTCCTGTTTTGTAAGATAATAACTACATCCTGGGTTGAATTACGCCTGAAACTGAAAGCAGTTGTTCCAGATCATTATTAAGAAACTAAGCAGAAGTAATCTCCAGTTACTTGTGTTTTCCCCCCTGCAGCTGAAATTTTTAAAGCAATGTGTGTGACCCTTCAGAGGTATCAGTTTTGTCTGTTTCCTGCAAAAGTAAAATCTGTTTGTACTGGTTCTAGATAGCAGTGACCCACCAAGAAACAGCCATGATACCTAGAATGTGAACCTTCACTAGACTAAGATATTCAGAATGGGGTTTATTAAAACTGAATTGAGGTGTCTCCCTTTACAGAAAACCCGTGAGTCTGTTAACATCCTAATGCCACTAGAGTTTAGGGATAGCTTCTCTGTATTGGGCACAAAAGTGAACATACAGTAAACCATTAAGCTTGTTTGGAGAGTTAAGTTATAGGCTAGGTGCTATCAATAGCAATATAACAATGTACGGTAGGCTAGGTGCTAACAATATTTTCATGGCTGTGTGTTTTGTCTTCCTTTGTAACCCATTAGCACCATAGGACAGGTATGGCTAACCTGTGTACCTCTAGATCAGTAGTCCTCCACAGACCACTTGAAAATTGCTGAGGGCCTTGGCAGATTTTTCTGTCTATTTTTACATTCTGTGAACCACCTGAATGAAGCTCGTGGACCACTGCTGGTCCGCAGACCACAATTTGGAAATCCCTGCTGTAGATGTTGTTGGACTACAACTCCCATAAATAATGTCTCAAATTCTGATGTTTGAATAGCTGAACCATTAAATTTTACTTATTATCGACGGGGTGGTTTTACTACATAGTAATTTATAGACTTCCCAGCAGCTTTGATCATTTCAGGCTTCTTATTAAAGGACTGAATTCTTACATTGATTCACCTATCTGAATGGAAGATCTTAAGTCATGTGAGATGGGTCTTCCAGTCAAGCACCTCCAAATTTCTCTCTGTGACCTTTGGGTAAAGTTCAGACCAAGCTGTAGAACTGAACTCTGCTGACTTCTGCCAATTCTGAATTTGGAAAGTGAGAAGAGCTTCAGAAACTGTCTCTAGAGGCAGTCCTTAAATTACAGTGTACAATGTAAGCAATAATCAAACAGTGATGCTGAGAAAAGAGAAATCACTAAATTACAGTTGAGCTGCAATAATCTCTTGGAGGTTTGTTAGTGCAAAATAGAGATTAAAGAGTAAAACATAAGCATCAAATGTTTCAAGAAGGCTTGAGTTAATGAGAGTTACTGACAAAGGACAAAAACATTCATCAGCAGTTTTTTAGGGGGTTTTTTGCCAATGATTTTTATGCTGAAACACTGCATAAAAACCATAACCTAGCTCTTAAATCCAGGGCAAGATTAGTGATACCTTCAGAGTGTTTTATCTAATGGCCTTTTAGAGGTTTAATGCAACTTTTCATTCTCTCTGGATAATAGGCTTCTGTTTATATAAAACAAAGTCTGGGCTAGGCTAAGTAACAAAATCTCTTCTATCCGATAAATGGCTGTTTTGCCAAGTCTGGGACTTCAGGGCAGTTAAAGGCCACCTTCAGTGTTACTTTTTAAAGATGCAGATGCAAGCATCTGTGTCTTAAAATACATGCATGTACATTTGTCAGACTCTGGATCCTTTCCCACAAAATATGTATCCTTGTTGAGAAGTGGGTTTGTGCTCTATTTGCTACCTCCTGGGCTTGAGCCAGACTTAGTCATGCTTAGAGTAGACTGCACATGGGGAACCTGTGGCCTTCCAGATATTGTGAGACTATAACTTCCATCCTCCATGACCACTGATTATGCTGCCTGGACATTATGGGAGTTTTGAGCCCCAGAACATCCCCAGCCCTGGAGGGGTGCGTTGAAATCAGTAGGACTTGAGTTCGTGATGGATAATGTGTGCCATTTATTTCAGTGTGTTTTCTCTAAGCATGGCTAGATCTGAATCCAACCCAAGATGTTTTCTCACCTCTTGCTATGTGAGCACAGTCAAATTTTTGTCTCAGTGTCAGAAGCAGCCCTTAATAAAGCACAAGGACATGGTTGCTGGTTTAAGTCTTTGAAGAACATTAACAAATAATAGACTGTTTTATGCACTCAGTCACATCCTACTGCCCATGCACTGCATGGTGTATGTGGGAGAGTTAAGGGTTTGAAAGCTTGTACAGCTCAACTATTCACATAGACAAGTATAGAGATTGTATAGGGAAGTGCCATATCTCAGTGGCAGAGCATTTGTTTTGCATGCAGACGGTCCAGGTTTAGTCCCCAGCATCTTCAGGTAGAACTGGGAGAGAAGCCTGTCTGAAATGCTGGAGAGCTGCTATCCAACAGTCTAGACATTACTGAGCTAGTAAAAATTTGCTGTGTTCTATGTACACTCATTGCATGTAACATACGCACACCCCTGTGGTCATAAGGCAAACAGAATCCACCCCAAATCCATAATTACGTAAATTCAAACTATTCAGACATTTTTAATTTGTGTGCTACTAGGTCAGATTTGGTGGTGGGAAAATTATATGTTTCTGAATTATTAATTTGTATGCTGGATTTTAAAATAGCTGGTCATTTGCCAGTGAATACACTGATAAAGAAAACTGCACTGCAGTGAAACACGTGCAATTCTTTTCCCCAATTCTTTTTTTTTTTTAATCTACAAGGATTTTAATTACAAGTGTTTACAGTGATGGAGAATATGATGGTGTTTGATTCAACAAGAAAGGCAGGCTTACAGAGTGAGTTATACTGTAAGGAAATAAATTTAGTTAGGGGCAGTTACCATCACTTGCAAAATATTTGTTTTCCCTGACCAGGCAACCATTTTTTCTTTAATGTCCATAATTGCCATTTGTGTGGCAAACAACTGATTAGTTACAACCCTGGCTAGAATGCCATCAAGCTGCTTGTTGTTGGTTTAACATAGAATTTCAAGTCATAGTTACATTGTAGAACAAAGGGAAAGAATATGTGATCACAAAGTTCCCTTATTTTCCTAGATAGAATATGAAATAAAATTTCTGCTGGCAGGTTCATTCTCCTTCTGCAATATACCGCTCTATTCTAATTTCTGATATTCATACCTGTTTGATGTATCTACTTCCCCCTTTTCCTATCTGTCGCCTGGTTTCTGTGCCTGTAATATGCGGGAAGGCATGTCAAGCTCCTAGAAGCTGTCTTCATACAACAGTGGCCACACCCTGGGAAGCAGCTTCGATTGGCTGGATAAACCAGGTGAGGATGGGTCTCAAACCCTTGCTGAGTTAAGAAGTTCCCTTGCATGCAAAGACAGGCTACTGCAGATTGAGCGGACATGATCAATAGTGGTTCCAACAGTCAAGAACACAGTTTATGCACATGCTGTGGAGCAGCGGTTCTCAAGCTGTAGGTCCCCAGATGTTGTTGAACTACAACTCCCATCATCCTTGAGCTCTGGCCTTGCTAGCTAGGGGTGATGGGAGTTGTAGTTCAACAACATCTGGGGACCCACAGGTTGAGAAAGGCTGCTGTGGAGGGAAGTGAGGGGCAGATGGGGCTCATCAACTTGGGACTCTAGGAGAAGGAAAACTCTGATGCTAAACCTCCACAGCTTTGCAGGATATATTTGGGAGAAGAAAAGGCTAAGGAAGGAAACCCTATACAAATCCAGAGGGGATTTGGATGGCAACTTGTATGCCTCCTTTCAGCAACACCTGCAGCCAAGCTGGGGCCAAACGTATTGCTCTGCTTTCCTTTGGGCCACATCAGCGAGGCCAAGAGGGAGGTCTTGGTGTTTGAGCAGCCCATACACACTGCCCAGGCTTGCGCCCCATAAAGGTCACTTCAGTGCTGCTAACACAGCAGTTTGACTTCACCCCCGAAGGCACACTCCATTCTCTCTTGAGACAGGTGGATGCCAACAACATGCAAAGTCTTTAGCCCACACACTGCAGTAGATAGTGTACAGAAAGCTGAAGTTCACCACTCCCCGCTGCTCCACAAGTATCTGCATTGATGACAAGACACTAACCCTACTTTTAATGATGTCATGGAAGGACCATATACAGTGGTACCTCGGGTTAAGTACTTAATTCGTTCCGGAGGTCTGTTCTTAACCTGAAACACCACTTTAGCTAATGGGGCTTCCTGCTGCCGCCATGCTGCCAGAGCACGATTTCTGTTCTCAACCTGAAGCAAAGTTCTTAACCTGAAGCACTATTTATGGGTTAGCGGAGTCTGTAACCTGAAGCGTATGTAACCTGAAGCATATGTAACCCGAGGTACCACTGTATCTCTCCATATGACAATCTGGCCAAAGGCAGATTGTTTGGTACCCAATGCATGTAACTTTCTCAGCCTTGGTGAGGAAGCAAACAGGACCACCATCAAGTTGATGTTGTCTTCTCCATGTAGAGTTTTTTGGAGCTGGTTAAATGTACCACAATATGCTGGGTTGATTTTGCTGGAGGAAAAAGTTGTCGGAAGCTGAGGCAGCACTTGGACAGCCAAAGTCTTTGAGTCAACTTTCGGATGTCAAGCTTTCTAGCAAAAAAAGAGAAGGCATTGTTAAGAAGGGGAAGTGTGCTTCCAGTCAAAAATTCAAACCTCAGGCTAAGGATGTTAATCTGGGGAACCCTCCCTGTGCTGTGATCTGAATCTAGAGCAAAACTAGAAGCAAAGGCTCAGAATGGAAAACTGGGAGTCACTTATTTATGAAGGATCTCACTATATTAATTTTCAGCATTGCAATAAGGCACTTGGAAGAATGTGATTGTTCATAGTGTGGGAGCAGGGGACAGGAGTGCCGTTCCTTCATTGAGCCTTCTGGGCATTTTTCTCTCTCTTCTCTTTTCCGCTTCTTGAGTCCTCCCACCACCCTGTGAAGGAGGAGGGGAGCCAGTCTGTCATTTGTTCAGCAAACTGGAAAGCCTTGTCTGCCTTTTCTGCTGTCTCTTACTTAAAGTTCAGAGTTCCTGGTTTAGAGATGACAGTTCATCAATAAGATGATTGTCCAGACTTCCAGAATGGCCCATATTGTGTTGGTTGGCTTCAGCAGTTGGGCACTCTGCCCACAAGCAACAAGGCCCATTGTCTCCCTCGCCATGTTTCATGTTGTATAGGAAGACAAGGCCAAACTGTTCAAATAGGAGTTTCCAAAACCAGACATTAAATCTTTCTGAGGTATGATTAGAGTTGCTGGAATTGCTTTCACCGTCTTTATTGCACAATAAATGCATATTAGATGTTCGTTTGTTGCTTTGTGATGTGTTGCAAAGCATTTGCACTTCTCCTCTCCAGGTTTGCCCCCTTTGTTGCAAGATTCTCACATTTTCCTCGGAGCACCTAAACTGCAGAATTCTGTACCTTGGACAAATGCTATGCTTTCCACAGATTCTTGGCTGTTGAAACTGACAAGGCTATTTTTTTTATTTTATTTTTTTTGATGGATGCTTTGAGATTGGAAAGTCCCTTGTGCGGGTGGAGGGGGAGGAAGGAATTCTGTGTGCTCTCCTGCAGATGTCCTGTGAACAATAGATACTGTCTTCCTCATCCATTCTAGTTGGCTTGGCTTGTCTAGTTTGCACCGGGCAAGCAAGAGGCATTATCACACTGCAAGGACATATTGCAGCTAGGCAAAAGCACCCAAGGAGTGTTGATGAGGGGTGTGGGCTGAGGACCAGATGGAAGCCCATGGAAGCATTTGGTCTAGGGTCCACATCCATGTACTAGAGCCTAGTGGGCAACCATAAACGGTTGGGAGAACTTGGTTTATTTTGGGTGTTCTGGACTGGGCCAGGTTATTGAGGGTATTTCAGTTGTCATCTTGGTTGAAATCTTACTACTTTTCAATAACTCACCTAAACCTTGCTTTCATGTTCCCCTGTTCATGTGTTCAATCAGTGCATGGAAAGGAGTGGGATTTTGGCCACTGGCCCCACCCCTCAGCCTTGATGTGCCTGTCAGTCCCGACCTCCGCATCTCATATGGAATGTAAGAACAGGAGTGAAGCACATAGAACTGTACATGCCTAAGACCTGTATGTGTTTGGGAACCCTGGCATAACCATAGTTCCTGGCTGAAGACCTGGGAGCGCGCACATAGGGTCCATGATCCTGCTCCCCTCTGTGCATGCGGAGTTGACCGTTGGGTTCCACAGGCATAGCCTAGAGCAGAGGTGGGGAACATTCGGTCCATGGGTCCACAGTGTTACCTCTGGTCTTTCAATAAATTCAGCCAGCTCTGAAGTCTCTGGAAAGCAGTGATGAAGTACAAGCACACATCCCACAAGTACTGTTAGGCAGATGTGTCGGTGTGTGTGTGAGAGAGGAGAATGTGTTCAGAGATAAGTAGAGTTGGCTCAAGTCTGTGGTCACTGTGCAGTGAAGCTTTGGCAGAGGTTTCAGGGAGAGGAGTAGACAGCCCAAAGGGAGGCCAGTTGGCCAACATTGAATCATGTGGACCAGAGTAGGGAGGAATGCTTAGAAGGCTTCTCAAATAGGCTTTGAAAATGCCCTTGAGAGCTGTTTCTGTCTTGCTCACCTGACAAGGATCAGGCCCCGAGTATTGTGTTTTCTGTGGGCCAGGTGCCCCTAATGGAGAAAAAAGCCTCCTTTCACCACCAAATGCACATGATGCAACAACATTGGTAAAAGTAAGTTGACTGGGATCTGGTGATGATCTGAATGCAGGGCCATATCAAGGAATCCCATGAATTCCTTGGGAAAAGGTGAGATATAAAATGTAATAAATAAATAAATAAATTACTTCCTTTTATATAAAAAAGAAACTGGGTAGAGAATTATCTACATTATTTAGCATTGCCAGTTCAGCCTTGTCACTGCAGATTTCTGCATCATAATCTTCTGTGAACTGCCTTGAAATCTTTGGATGAAGGCTGGTATGCAAATTAAACAAACAAACAAACAAACAAACAAACAAAACCAGATTATCCAAAGTTCCAGTAAACCATGTTTTATTGAGTCTTTCTCAGTCTGTCTGTGCTTCCTGGTTTATATTGTCAGTGTTGAGTTTACAGCAGGTTCTTCTAATCTCAGCTCGTTACATATAGTGAAGATACCAGGTAGCCTGACATCTGGCTGGTTGATAGGGGATCAGTTACTTATTTCACTCATTTTAATTCACATCAATCTCTGACTTTTGTCTTCTGGGTTTCTGGGGGCTTTCCTGTTGTTACTCTGTCTCTCACAGCTACAATAAACCTACCATTAAAATTATGGACTGGTCATTTCTTCGTCAGAGGGCAAACGGGCAAATTTAGCAGAGGATCAAATACTTCCCCCCCCCACTGTATAATTTGCAGTGCAAGATGTCACAACCTCATGCCACATTAGACAAATATACTTGGGGGAAAGCCTAGATGTTGTTTCTCTGTGATAAAAATTGTAACTGGTGACTAAAAGTGCACATCCGTTTAAGACCGCATCCGCAGAGGTAGAGTTGAGTTCATTTGCCGCATGGTTTTTTAAAAAGATAATTTTGTGCTAAAAATGTCAATTGGTGACTAATAGTGTGCATTTTTTAAAAGACCACAGGAACGGAATAATACTCATTTTCCAGATCATTCTTATTTAATAGCCACATGGCCAGAAATTAGAAACAAAATGGGAAATGGCTGTTTCCACCTTAATTGCCTTCTATAGCGACCTACTTTATTTCACAAATTAAAAAGATAAAACAAGTTCAAGATCAGTGCTCCTTCCCCACCCCCACCCCACCCCAAAAATTCAACACATCTTGTGAAATACGCCTCTGATTTTGCTTAAGTTGAATTCACTGGCGACTGGTGTAGACCAAGGAGCATAACGATCCCTCTCCTTCTGCTGTGGATAGTTCACCATTGTCTTAATTCTTCTCTGGGGTCTCAGGCGAGTGGGTAGCACCAGAGGGCCTACTTTTCTGAATCAGTGCATGTTTTGTTCCCTTTGGAAGATCCGTTGTCCTCCTAAAAGTCATCCAGCTGCTTCGGCAGCCCCTACCAACACATCTGTTTCTTTTCACAGTTGGAGAGAATAGCTTTCTCCTTCTGTCATCACAAATCTACTTTCCCTTTCCCTACAGCAGCAGCCGACCCCTGTAAGCCTTGGAATGTGCCTGGCAGGATGGGCTGGAAAATCCACAAAAAGCCAGCAGCACCCACCATTCAGCAACTTGAATGCTTACTCTAAACCGGCACCGAATGATCAGCTGGTCTGTTGATTTTTCTGTAGCAGACAAAGAACGGAGCCGTTGCAAGTCAAGTGCCTTCTGCCAAGGCAGTCTGCTAGGGAAATGAATGGTGCCAGCTCAGAAAGTTTTAGACAGATGTTTGGAAGAGGAGGGGAGGAAGAGATGGAAAGGAGGGTCTGGGAAAATCTCCCCTTCAGGTTCGTTGGGCTAGATTTGTGTATGCAGAGAAATGTTATTGCTTCTTCATAGCTCCGTTTGAAGAACATTGACCTGGGTCAACTGTTAGAAGTCATTCTTTCCATAAGGTGTTCATCTCTCCTTACAAATAAATGTTGCATTGTTTTGTGGGAAAGGATGGTGCTTTGGGGGGGGGAATCAAATTTGTTAAATCATGCAAGCATTCCAGAGATCTGTTTCACTCACAGCTGTCTAAATTGTCCCAGCTAATAGTATTAGGGCCTTGTCTCTCATGTTGCCATCTTCCCTGTGTCAGGGTTTGAGCATCGTTATAAGGGTGATGAAACGGATTACAAATAGCAAAGGACTGGCTTGTGGATTATAGTGTAGCATTTTGAATGCGTTATGTTCAATCCAATCTCTGTTATTGTTAGTAGCATATCCAATGGGAGTAAGAAAAGAAAAGGTTTGCGCCAAGTGTTGAACAAATCTTACATTTCACATATTTTGTAATATGTCATTTTTATGTGTGCGCATACTGAAAAGATTGTTAATGTTGGTTGAGATTCCAGCATTCAAAAAGAAAAGTCTGAAGCATCTCCTGCAAGATTCAGATAGTCCAGCAACTCTTAGTATAGAGAGTCAAAAATTTGGTCCAAAAGTATCTTTTGCATGTATTTATTTAACAAAATGTATATACTTCTTTATTGAGAGAAAACCTCTAAGTGGTTTATGAAAACATAAAACATTAAAATTCTGAATAAAAGTTAAAAGCAGGTATTTAAAAATGTTCAAAAGGGGATTGAAATCAACAGTAGTAAAAAAAGAGGTAAAACACGTGTAACTTCTATGTGTCTGGATACTTTTGCCTCAGTAAAAATGTTTTAAGCAGGCACTTCAAAGAATATAGTGAAGGCACTTGCCTGATGTTAGGAAGCAGAGAGTTCCAAAGGGAAAGTGTTGCCACACTAAAAGATCCATTTCTCGTAAGTGTGGAGTCTCCTTTAACAGTGCCCTTTCCATTCATCCAAGCAGTTGAGTAGACATATAAGGGGTAAGGCGATCTTGCAGATAAACTGGTCCCAAGCTCTTATATTTTGCATTTAATGCATGAGATGTAAGGTAAAATGGATAGTGGAAAATTAGGAAGAACTTCCTGACAGTAAGAGCTGTTCGACAGTGGAATTTGCTGCCAAGGAGTGTGGTGGAGTCTCCTACTTTGGAGGTCTTTAAGCAGAGGCTTGACAACCATATGTCAGGAGTGCTCTGATGGTGTTTCCTGCTTGGCAGGGGAGTGGACTCGATGGCCCTTGTGGTCTCTTCCAACTCTATGATTCTATGATTCTATGATTCTATGATTCTATAAAGGTACAGTGGTACCTCGCAAGACGAATGCCTTGCAAGACGGAAAACTCGCAAAACGAAAGGGTTTTTGGTTTTTTGAGTTGCCTCGCAAGACGATTTTCCCTATGGGCTTGCTTCGCAAGACGGAAACGTCTTGCAAGTTTGTTTCCTTTTTCTTAAAACCGTTAATACAGTTGCGACTTGACTTCGAGGAGCAACTTATAGCACGCGGTGTGGTAGCCTTTTTTGAGGTTTTTGAAGACTTTGGTGATTTTTGAAGCTTTTCCAAAACTTTTCCGACACCGTGCTTCGCAAGACGAAAAAAACTGCAAGGCGACAAAACTCGCGGAACGAATTAATTTCGTCTTGCGAGGCACCACTGTATAGGTTTGGGTTTAAAATGCAAATTGATTCAAGAAATGTTGGGTTCTTCAAGGGTCGCTATAAACCCCTTTTATATATTTAACCACTGGACAGGGCTTAATAGCATTTGCAAATCTGTTTTATGTCTACTTCAGCTCTGGAGCAACTGCTTACAGAACTTGAAGATTTTCTGAAGATACTGGACAAGGAGAACCTCAGCAGCACCGCCGTTGTGAAGAAGAACTTCCTCGCTGACCTCCTCAGGTTGTGCACGAAATCAAGTGGTAAGCACAGTTGTGTAAAAGAGCACTGATTTCAGAAGAGCTTCTCAGAGCTATCATTTGCTGATACCGATACTGGTCTACTTTTGCATCTAAACTATGGCCTCCCCAATTGCATGTGGAAACAGCCAACAGTCTTTTGTTAAAGGGAAAGTTACTTATTGTGTCACAATCTCCCCCAAACTGAAGTCTACTTTTTGCACAAAGAGTTAGCCCTGGGTAGCAGGAATATATGTGCAGTGCATACATTTGTATAGGGGTCAGCAAACTTTTTCAGCAGGGGGCTGGTCCACTGTCCCTCAGACCTTGTGGAGGGCCGGACTAGATTTTGGGGAAAAAAATAATGAACAAGTTGCTATGCCCCACAAATAACCCAGAGATGCATTTTAAATAAAAGGGCACATTCTACTCATGTAAAAACAGACTGATTTCTGGACTGTCCATGGGCCGGATTTAGATGGTGATTGCGCTGGATCCGGCCCCCGGGCCTTAATTTGCCTACCCATGCATTTGTACATGCACACACGCACAAACAGGTACACAAAAAACGTTTTCCAAAAGTCCAGTACGTTCAGTGTGTGCTGGTTGTTCTGTCAAATTGCTATGCAGTACCCAAATGCACATGAGAAAAGAAGTGAATATAAAAGCCCTTGAATCAAGCTAATCTCATTTCTTATAATTATATAATTGTAGAGGTGGAAGGGACCCTGAGGACCGTCTACTCCAGCCCCCTGCAATGTAGGAATCTGCAGCTGTCTCTTACGGGGACTGAACCTGTGATCTTGGTGTTATCAGCATGATGCTCTAACCAACTGAGCTGTTGTTCCATTTGCTCTTAATATCAATGTATTTTTAAATTCATTCAAGATTTCCTGAATCATCTAATTTGCAATAATGATAAGAAGATAAACTTTGAAAGAGCTGAGTCTCTCTAAGAAACTTCCACCGCCAGGGGTGGCAAGCGCACAGCTTCTTAGCTACAATCAAGATAAACTGTGCAAGAGCAATGTCAGTTAAGGCGCCACTGAGCTAAGTCATTAGAACAAGCCTCCTCTGATAATAATGTTTTTTTTAAAAAACAACAACAAAAAGAGATGGACAGATATCCTTTCTGACCAAGCAAATGGTTTAAAAATTCCTCCAGGAGCTGCTTTGCTTGAGATGCTCTGCTCTACAATGCATGATTTGCTATGCAGTGCAAGTATACGCAAGAGAATAATGAGCTTACATTCTTCACCTCATAGGTGGTGATGAGGAATACATTTACATGAACAAAGTCACCATCAATAAGCAACACGGTGAACCAGAGAAACCAGACAAAGGTAGGAATGTAAGATTGCCTTATACGGAGTCAGACCATTGGTCCATCTAGGTCAGTGTAGTATTGCCTACACAGCCTGGCATTGGCCCCCCAACATTTCAGAGAGGGGTTTCTCAAAGCCCAGCTAGATATGCTTGGAATCGAACAGGGGCCTGCTGCATGCAAGGCACATTTTCTACCACTGAGCTATGGCCCTTCCCCATTTCGCTGCTGAATGTGCTTCTTATGCATGAACGGATCACATGTATTGTTTTTTAAAAAACACCATCCAACTCACAGTACCAGTTCATTGTTAAGTCTGTGCTTCTCGTACCCATTTTCCAGACAGACATGGTAAACTCTGCCCATGTTCACTGATCCATTTTAACTTTTAACCCCTCCCTGGGTTTGTCATACAGATACAGATGGAGAAATGCAGGACGCAGAGCTGCTTTCAGGTGCCTCTTAATTAAGATGTGTAGAAACAAAGATCAGGAAATCTGAGAAGCCAAGGGAAGGGAGGCAGATGTCCAATTTACTTGGCTAATAACATCACTGGGTGCTCTGGATTTTGCTTTGCTGCTCGCAGCCTTACACCAGAACCCTATTACTCCCATGACAGGATGTGGATGCACAGCTGTTATTGTGGCTTCCCAGCTAGTCTGAAAAGAACAGAGCTTCTGATACCTTATATTGTATGTTTATGCATCAGAATTCATGCCCGTCTTTCCAGGACTGGTTTCTGTGCTTCCATTTTCAGTAGCAGGTGTGCTGGGGCTGTTTGTGGGAATCATAGGGCCACTTCAGACATGGAATTGCTTCTTCTATATGTGCATGGATGAGAATGTGCATCTATCTCCACCACCATATTTGAAGATGGCAGTGGGCGGCGGGGGGGACGGGGGACGGGGAGAATGGCTGGTGTAGAAAGGCGCCACTGTGCTTACAGGCAGAGGTGAGGTGGCAGGGAGGTCAGCATGGTGCAGGTGCAGTGGCAGAACCAGTAGGGCCCTCCAGCCACTGCTCCAGCACAGCAGTGATCTCCCTGATGTGTCCCTCTTCTCCCTCCCAGTGAGCACCACTAAGGGGGAGCCCTGCTGCATGACAGTGCCCTCGCCACCAGCTGCCCCTGGAGGGCAGGACTGTTTATGTTTCCTAGGATTACCTATGTTCAAAAGCCCCCTGCAGCCATTCTGAGGTCTGTAGGTCACTGCTTTTCCATATATGCTTCTGTGTGAAATCTTTAAGCAAGAGTCATGTGGTTTTAAGCAGCTGCTGTGTGATTAGCAGTCGTCTGTTTCCACTCATAGTCAGGCCCTGCAGAGGAGAATTGAGCTTCTTCCCTTCAGTTGCCAACATAGCCAGAGCCCTGTACTACCTTTCCACACCTCCCTAGGTTGTTAATACTCCATGGATCCCAGGATTATGGAGGCAGCACTTCACCTGCCAACTAGCTGAAAATTGGCTGGAAGTATTTCCCCAACTGCTGAGATTGTAGCTCTTTCTCAGTGTGAGTTCTGTTTGTTTGGATTTAGGAAAAGACTGAGTTGCCCCTGCAAGTTAAAACCAACAGTAATGACAGGGTGAATACTTAGGACTGCTCAATATAGACGTCAGCCTTGCCCTGCAAGTAGACAGATTATTTTTAAGACATCTTGGTCTTTGCAGTGTCAAGCAAATATGTGCCAGCAAACCCACAACTAGCAAGAGAGCGTGTCCCTAGCCGCTTTTTCGCCATATTCTTGGAGGTGGTATCAAATGCCATTTTTGTGGTCTGTAATATGCTCTCTAATTTAATGCAATGCTTCCTCCAAAACAAAAGCATAGCATCCAAGAATGTTTCTGAGCTTGGTCTATGTGATGGACTGTTTGCATGATGTTATTTCTGTTTGGGCTGCAGTGTTGGGTTGCAGAGACTCCTTGACCAATGGGGAGGTGGAACAGCATTTGTCTCCACCTCAGAAGAGTTTGCCAGACCTCCCACCTTCAAAAATAGTAAGTTCTTGTTTGTTCATTTACTTCCTTTCAACGTACTCTGCATAACAATAATGCAAGTGCCATTCATCTTCTGGGATAGAATTTAGTGCCCTTTGAAGTGAGTTGTAATGTAAGATACAGAGGTCTGAAAAAACCCTAGAGCTGCCTTTTCTCTCTCAAATGATACATCAATATTTATTAAACATTTATAGAGCACTTACAGCATTATGGGCACTGGCAACTCTCTCTCTCTCTCTCTCTCTCTCTCTCACACACACACACACGTGTCAACATCTCTGCAATACGGTTTCCTCCATTGGTCTTGCTTCATCTTCAAAAATTGCATGATGATGTGGTTTAATGTCAACTACAGACCGAAGATGTTAACCCAGAATCAGAGCCTGGTTTGTAGTAGGATTAAACCAGTTTTGCAGTTCACACACAACAGGAAACTGTAGTTTAACAACCCTGAAATGAATAGACATTTTTAATTCAGGTCCATTAACTTCAGTGGTTCAGCTCTGAATAGAACTCACATTGGATGCAACCTTCTGTGTCTCTGGAAGAAAAGAATAAATGACACTTTTAACTCATTAAAGCAGCCTTCCTCATAGGTTGGATTACAACTCCCATGAGCACGGTTGTGCTGACTGGGACTGGTGGGAGTTGTAATCCCAAACATCCAAAGGGCACCAGGTTGGGAATGGCTGCATGACCAGATGCATCTATTGCACCACCTAGTCCATTGTTAGTGACTACTGGTCATTGTTTCTTTCTTTCTTCTCCCCTCATCCAAAACTTCATTTTGCTGTATAGGAAAATATTGCAGTTTATTTCATAAACGTAGGCAGAACTTGATGTTTTAATCTTTCTACAAAGTATGATGTTACTTGGCTTCAGTGCCGGCATGCAATAGCTGCAACTCAGGGACATGTTTCCCGCCTGGTCCCCATCGAGAAATTGGCTTTATTTTCCTGTTTGGATTTTAAGCACTTAAATCTTTAACCAGGTTCCAAAATGTTCACCATTATTGCCAAAAAGAAAAAAGAGCTGACCTTTATGCTATTGGGTATTACTTTGCATTTTACCATTTTGCAAAGGTGAGTAAATATTTTGTCAAGGTACCAATGGAGACAAGATACTTGAGAGTGCTGTGGTTATATTGAATCACATATCTGCCATTCTGTATATTCAAGTGAGCAGGTTCACTATATACTTTTATCTGCTGGCACTTGGAAGAGTTGTGTGTGCGTGTTTGTCTACTTGGAGAATCTTGTGGTTATCTTGAGCTGCATCATCTTTGAAACGGTGTTGTAAGATGAAACGTCAGCAACAAATGAGATTCATTGGCAAATATTCATTTTTAAATGGTTTGAATCATTTAATATTTAAAATATTAAAAGCTGTCCCAACACTGGTGGAACCAAGTGTAGTGAACTCTGTTTCAAAAGCATCAGATCTTCTTTAAGCGGGGATTTTCTTCCGAAATAAAGTGCATCTATCTCATGCTATGAAGCCATCATGGACTGGGAAAAGGGCAGGTCACTAGAAGATGCTGAGGGATACCCTCAAATACATACTTGTCACGTCATCAGTCATGGTTCTCTCTGAAGATGTGAGGACAAATTCCATCTGCACCAAATTCATAGTATTCATATTATCGCTACTAGCAATTACATGCCACAGAAAAGCTGCCAGTTATACTTCTGTTCCTGGTGGTAACTAGGAATGGGTAATGCCTAGCCTTGCAGGCTAGACAAAGCTGCAGCTGTAGACAGGGTGGCACATGCAAGGTTCTGGGGTCCGTACTCTCCAACTGCCTGTTTCGAAAGGAATATGCAAATTAAATTGGCAATGCTAGTGCACAGAGATTCTTACACAACTTGTCTAGGTAGGAACACATACACAACTCTGCCTGTGGAGGAGCAGAAAATGAGGTGCATTCGGGAATCTGGAGTTGGGTCCCCTAAAAAGTTCATGGAAGTTTCCCTCTCTAGGCAGTTTATCCTGAAAATATTGACTTTTAGCTTGTCCTTTGGGATGCTTTCCAAAGTATTTTGTGTCTTGATTTCTTCCCTCAGCTTTGGGCTGCACATTAGGATAGATTTGGCAGCCATCCAGGGACTTTCCAGTGCTTAGAATCTTTTGAAAGTGTTGGTTTACTCCAATATTATTTATCTATTTTCTTTTTCACTTATACTGGCTTTGAAAATGTCTGGTGTATTTCTAAGCTTGACTCCCATCACCATCACCATTGAAATTACTCTTGCAAAGGGAAAACTAAAATACAATTCTCCAGTTATAAGATCAGCTTTAAATAAGAAATAAGGGACAGCTCTATTCTGCCTGGTTACTGTATGCTATCCATTTAGTGTTCCATGGTTAGGTCTCTGCTTGGTTTCCTTAGGTGTGGCTTATTGTGTGGCAAAACATTTTCTGCCTGATCTCCACACAAAAACTTCCTTTGGCTGAATAAGGTTTACTTACTGAATAAGGACCACAACAATTTAATAATTTTTGATCTGATTCAGCAAGGCGTTTCTTAACTATAGGCAAAATATGGTACACACACAGATTAAATTTTGAAGCAGGAATTTTGCCAGTATGATAATATTTTTAATGGAAGCCATCTAGAGGATGCTATGAGCAGTGCCTATTTCACTAGCTGTTGAACGTGACAGTGTGGAGCAGTGATTAGAACTTGGATTGCCAAAGTTTTTTGGGCTTGTGGGCACCTTGAGACTGTTTTGGGGACTGCCTAGCACAACCCACAACCACACACACCATAACCATGCATGCACACCCAGTACCACATATTCCTTAGGCACACTATAGAACCATGGATGTCACACGCAGAGGACTAGAATGATGTGGGGTGCCTTTGCTAGACCTAGGCACTTCGTCTTCCCCATCTGGATTTGAGCCTGAAGGACCAAGGAAATGTGTGTGTGCATGGAGGGAGTATGTTGTAAGCAAGCACAATTTGTGACACTGTTCACTGGGCACAACTGTTAAGGCCTCAGCATTAGCTTCTGGTTTTCCAGCTTTGTGGAATTTGAACCTTGGTCTCATTTTAAACCTCATCTTAAACTGACAGGTCCTTTTGATAATTCAGTATCTGTTCTTATGTCAGAGGTTTTCCAGTGACGTGAGTCTTGCCTCTATAAAAGAATTCTTCCTTATTCTGAATTACAGATACCATCGTAAAAATTTATTTCAGAAGTCTGGGTCTTTAGCTACACATTTTCTAGCTATTGTTTGCGTTCCACAGATTTCAGAAGCAAAGCAACATTCAGGATCCAAAACTGAGTCTCCAGAAGGCTACTATGAAGAAGCTGAGCCCTTTGGTGTCTCACTGATCGGTACGTAGGTGTGCTCCCAAGTATTTCATTACTTCTAGAAATAGGCAATGCAACTGCGTTGGAAAATAAATAAATAAAACACTCAGATACAAATATTGGAAATGTGATCTATAATCTATATGTTTAGTGTTTGTCACGTTGTCAGTTTAGTACCAGAGAATTTAAAGGTATATTCTTGCATCCAAAGATTTTTAAGAGATTGCTGACAAGTGAAGATGTTGAGTTCATTCAGAGCTGAACATGGTCACTGATGCTACATTTTCAGCCTGATCTCCACACCAAAACTGCCCTTGGCTGAATAAGGTTTACTGACTGAATAAGGGCTCAGTGAGAAAGGTAAGGATTGTAGTGTCTTTGTAAAAGTGAATAGCAACCGTCTTGCTTTCTGTTGCTGATAATGAACAAGCATGTTCTAGAGAAGTTCTAGGCTCCAGTCTCTGGAAGAGCAGACTGAATTTATTTGGCCAGCTTTCCTTTTCCTCCCCCCCCCCCTTTTGCACGTACATTACTCTGTAGCACCTAGGATGGACATCATGATTAATCATAAGTTACCAGACCAAAGAGAACGTAAGAGGATCGTTGAAGTTCTCACACTGCAATCCTAGGCATATCTCTTGAGATTAGTAGGTTTTATTTTGGAGTAAACCCAGATATGCTTAGGCTGTGACCATTACCAGTTTCTGTGCTTATTCATTTCAGACACAGAATCTCCTCATGCACGCAGCACTCTTATAATATGTGTGGAATAATAGTGAATCCCAACTGTGGTATGTGATGTATTAAGGAACGATTTATGACTGGAGTAAATGGAGAACATTTCTACATCAGTGCAACAATGCAGTGGTGACCCATATATAAGAAGAGTTTGCTGGATCAGGCCAATGGCCCATCTAGTCTGCTCTCACAGTGGCCACCCCCAATGCCTCTGGGAAACCCTCCGCAAGAGCATTCTCCCCTCCTTTTCTTTTCTTTTTCAATTTAATTTTTATTGATTTTAACTATTGAATCCATTCACCACAAAAAGAACAAAAGAAAAAACAAATCACATCAAATACAAATAAACTGTTACATATACAGTGGTACCTCTGGTTACATACTTAATTAGTTCCGGAGGTTAGTTCTTAACCTGAAACCGTTCTTAACCTGAGGTACCACTTTAGCTAAAGGGGCCTTCCACTGCCGCCATGCTGCTGGTGCACAATTTGTGTTCTCATCCTGAGGTAAAGTTCATAACCTAAGGTACTATTTCTTGGTTAGCAGAGTCTGTAACCCAAAGGGTTTGTAACCCAAAGGGTTTGTAACCAGAGGTACCACTATAAAAGAAAGTTCTCTCATACGTTAAGACTTCCGTCTTCCTCAGTATGGGTCCTTCGTTTCCTTGTTGACTGCATATTGTAGTGCACTCTCCCCTCCTGTGGTTTCCAAGAACTGGTATTTACTACCTTTGGCATTGTCATGAGCTGTAAAATAATTGAATAGTTTATTTTATATATATATATATATATATATATATATATATATATATATATATATATATATATATATATATGTGTGTGTGTGTGTGTGTGTATATATATATATAAAATGGAACTGAGTGGTACCACAAAGGCTGAACACTGAATTGTAATTATTCAAACTGAATTTGCAAGTGTTTTTATTTATGGTGCTTATCACCATATTTTTGGCAAAAGAGACTGTTCTAAGCAGACTGTTTCTAATTATTCCATAGTTCATCATATAAATTATGCTTTCTCCTTCTAAAAGAATTTAATGATCATTGAGGTTCATTTGCAGGTCTTTTTCTTTCTTCCTCTCTCTCCCTCTCTTTTCCATTTGTGCTTGTGCAGGTCTTTACGGTAGGCTTGCAGCTACTGGATCCAGACCAGGGTTGCAGGTTACCGAGGGAGTAATATATGCCACAATAACTATGGGTATGGCATGTTTCCAAAACTTAACACTCATGCATTGACTTCCTTGTCATATGAACAAAGATTGTCTTTCACCATTGATACATGGTTAAAGGATCACCGCATGATCACATTCTCATCCTGAATGCATATGTGTGGCGAGGGGTGATAAAGGATTGGAAAGTTGCTGTCTATTTTTTTGCGATCTCTTAGCCAGGCATGATCTCTTAGCAGGCAGCTACAGAACTGTAGATGTTGCTAGCCAATCTTAACTGTGGAAGCAGAAGTCTTATTCCAAAATGCTTTTGTCATTTCCATGCACTTCAACTTCAGTGGGCTTCAGGGCAGGACATAAGCAGACGAATATTCTTGCTTGGTAATAAGCAACACAGAAGCCAGGGATGAAATGAGTGATATTAATTTAGAGAACAAATGCGACTCAAAATGAAGCGAGTGGAATGGTGCTGGCGCTATAGGCTGAGCCCATCCGAATTAAATGCTGAATACAGAGAGACAGAGACACAAAGACAGACAGACAGGTAGGCAGACAGAGAGAGAGAGATATATCACTGTTTTACAATGAGGGTGACGTAACAGTTTATCGCAGAGAAAGAAAAGGGGATTGAAATGTGTTAATTAGGTTCTTTTTTGGAATTTCTTTCCGGATTCTGGTACAAAAGGAGCAGATCCACATATTGAATGAGCTGAAGTTTGGTTTCAGGAAGCTATGATTATCTTGTGCCTAGGCCAGAGTCTGGAAGAGCACAAAAGATGCTGGCTAAGGATCCTTGATTACATGGATCATTCTTCCTACCATACAAATGAGATTAAACACAGCAACGAGCCCTATATCTTGCTTTGGAGATAGGTGACTCAGCTGCCAGTTCTCTGATAGCATCACCTGAATGAGTAAATTCAGGTTACACTATAATCCAATTAAAAACAAGATAAAAAATTCTAGATAATTACCTCTGTGACCCATTCAAGCCTGTGCTGGAACAACACAGACTTTTTACCTAATTGGGAATGGAATATCTTACTACTTTAATACATTTCTATTTGGGGGTACCTTTTTGATGTTTCTCACTCAAAGTCTCTCTGCTTTCTAATCTGATCTTTTGGCCAATATTGTTTCCTTTCCCTTCTCCTAATAGCATTTCTCCTGAGTGCTGAAGACATGGTGCTTTGGGGAGATGCAGAAAAGTCTGGGATTTGTCAATGATCTGCAGGGATCTTAGAAACTGCTCTGTTCTCTGTGCCTTTATATTATGAATCATTTCCATTCTGTGATCAAGTTATCTCAATACTGTGGAATAGCCTATATCTCATTTAACTTCCCCTATATTGCTTTGGAATGCCTTTATAATGTAGTGAAACATTCTTATTGCCTCTAAATTTGCTGGATTGGAGGGAGGGCGCTAGATTTAGATGCCTTAAGCAGCTTATGCAAACAGCTTTATATTACTTCTGCTGAGTAGCTTCATTGTACCTGTTTCAACTATTCGTGTACTCAATTTTATATAATTTACAGCTTTATAACTTCTATATCATTTTTAATTTGCTGTCTATTTTGTATCATGGTTTCCACTGTTCTAAACAAATATTTACTTATTTTTGCCATTTGTCAGTTGTTTGAAATTAAATTTAAATTAAGTTTCTTTCCCCGTGGTTCTGCCTATAGGTCATTCTCCATATGCTGACTGTAGTAGCATATGTATTTATTTTGGACCTGTTTTTCAGAATGTTGCTACAAGCTGTTTTCTGCCTGATATTCAGGGAGCAGCAACTAACATTTAGCAGATAACAGCTTGCACACCCTCCACAGTCCTATGCTTTTTCAGCTGGGTGTATAAAACCTACAGAAAACATTTGATAGCACTTGAGGAATGTGTCTGTAGTAGGAGACTGAGCTGGGTGTGTCTGTACCAAAGTTGTAAAATGAAAGTCTTTGGTGGCCACATCCTTGCAACCTCAAACAATTTGTATGATTGTGAGATTACCTTGTAGTACTGCTGCTTGGCTTTTATTAATTAGCCAGGCAAAATATTCCCAGCAAAATGTGCTGAATGTACAAATATTTACATTTACAAATATACATTCCATCCAATGCATTTGCTGCATCTGGAAAGCTGAGCAGAACTGAAATGTATTAACAGAGCATTGAACCTTTTTCTGGGAATACCATTCAAGCATTTCACCTTTCAGGAGAAGTTAGGGTTTCATCAATCATTGCAGCGTCACATATTCAAAACAAAAATTTATATGATTCCTGCATCGTTTGATGTGACCACTGCAGGGCCAGCCCTCCCATTAGACAAAGTGAAACAACTGCCACAGTAGGCAGATGCTGGGGAGCCATCCCTTGGCTGTTCCCATCTTTGGAACACAGAGCTGTGTGTGCCACAGGGCCTGTCCTGCACCCTCAGACTAACCTGCTGTTCTCCAGGGCAGAGAGGATGCTATCCAATCCGCCATAGTGAAGAAAAGTTCAACTGTCTGTCAAGTTGGCTCCTGTTCATGCAATGGCAGGAAGGCACTATCTTGTCCTTCACCTCAGACAGCAAAATGTTTGGGGTTGGCTCTGGATGGCTTTTTTGAGATCTGATTCTGGCTTGCATATGATGATCTTCGTGTGTGGGAGACAGACAGAAGATGAAGGAAAATGGCCTTTTCAATGGAGCAGGTCTGATTGTTTAAACTTTGCAGGCCTTTAGACCTCCTTGCCTTTTACTTTTGTGTCTCTTTCATGCATGCTGTAATTGTTCTCCAGCTTGCCTAATGGAACATGGAAGAAACACATGGCTTTGTCACCCGGAAGTGCTTATAATGATTTTTTTTTTTTTGCCCCCATGGATGCAGATGATGGGGAAGCAGTTAGCAGCTCCTATGAATCCTATGATGAAGAAGAGAGCAGCAAAGGCAAGTCAGCCCCTCACCAGTGGCCTTCCCCAGAAGCTTCCATTGAACTCATGAAAGATGCCCGGATCTGTGCTTTCCTTTGGAGAAAAAAATGGCTGGGCCAGTGGGCCAAGCAGCTCTGCGTCGTTAAGGACAACAGATTGTTGGTAAGCAAGCAGGAAACAGGGTGTCTAATACACCTTTTCTCAAAGCCAGAGCAGTTCCTAAGAGCTCCATCTAGATGTTCCTCAAAGCCCAAGAAGAACCCTGCTGGGTAAGACCAAAATCCCAGATCCTTATGGGAAGCCCACAAGCAAGACATGACTCTGGGTTATACTGTCTGCTCCCCTATTTACTTTCAGTTGATGAATTAAGACTTCTCTTACATGCATGGTGTTAGTCAAAGACTAGGATCAATATTCACCATTGCTGCTGCTGCTAAGTGTTAATGTGATCAAGTTGCTATTATTGGCAGCAGTGTGGGAGAGATTCTGTGACTGGTGGTTCTTGCAGAGCAGGCATTTGGAAAAGGGGAACGGCACAGGAGGGAGCATCCTGGAGCTCTGCCAGTTGGAGAGGTTCATAACGAGTAATGGGAAGCTGCCACAGGGGGCACAGTAGATGCAGCCTTGGACTATTCCCTTAGGATATGGGTGGGTGAAGGTGTGTCTGGATGGGAGAGGTGTATGACTGGTATGAAGATCTGCTGGGACTATAGGTTTGCCACTTCCAGGAGCTCAGCTGTCCACCTCCAATGCCTGCTATTAACATCTGCACTGCAGAAAGCACCTACTCTATGAATGTTTCAGAGTGCAAGCAAGGGAAAACCCAGTGCTGTTCCCTTTCTGCTGTTAGTATTATGGCTGTATAACAGGACTTAAAGTTTGGGAATGTCCCCACTATTCCCGTTTTGTGGGATTCAGGGAATTTTACTTAGTAATTCCTTCGCCAATTTTTTTAATCTTCTCTGTACCACTGCTACTGACTGCTGTTTGTTCACCCACATGAAACATCTGGGCATTAACTATGAAAATGGGTAGAAGTCTTCCTCTCTGTGCCGGATTGATGGCTTGGATTTCTTCTCAGTAGTCCCCATCCATTCTAAATTCTTCCATATATATTCTTAGCCTTCACCAGCCTGACACCCTCTAGATTTTGCCAGGCTCCAGCTAACACAGGACTGCTGACCATGCTGGACTCCAGCAATATCTGGAGGTTGTCTGGTTGGGGAATAATAATAATAATAATAATAATAATAATAATAATAATATTTTATTTATATCCCGCCCTCCCCAGCTGAAGCTGGGCTCAGAGCGGCTAACAACAGTAAAATAATACAGCATTCTAAAATCAATTCATTATAAAATCAGTTCAAATCAAATTAATGGCAACCATTGGGCTAGAGTTCTGTGAGGATTACCAAAGGAGGGGGTCAGGCTGTGCCTTGGCCAAAGGCCTGGTGGAACAGCTCTGTCTTGCAGGCCCTGCGGAGAGATGTCAAGTCCTGCAGGGCCCTAGTCTCTTTTAACAGAGCATTCCACCAGATCGGAGCCACAGGCGAAAAAGCCCTGGCTCTGGTTGTGGCCAGCCTAACCTCCCTGTGGCCCGGGACCTTCAAGATGTTTTTGTTTGAAGACTGTAAGGTCCTCCATGGGCCATACCAGGAGAGGCGGTCCCGCAGGTATGAGGGTCCTAGGCTGTATAGGGCTTTAAAGTTAAAACCAGCACCTTAAACCTGATCCTGTACTCTACTGGGAGCCAGTGCAGCTGGTATAGTACTGGGTGAATGTGATCCCACAGCGAGGATCTCGTAAGGAGTCTCGCCGTGGTATTCTGCACCCGCTGGAGTTTCTGGGTCAGTCTCAAGGGCAGCCCCACATATAAGGGCTGAAACATATATAATTATGTATCTGTTCAGAAACCTTAGGATTTGGGGCTCACAATTATTTACTACTATGAACTATTCCAATCTATTATTTCAATGCCAAGTTTCTATCCTTTCTTAGATATTTTACCAGTAGGCAACGTCTCCTGTTTACTCTCCATTAAACCACCTGACTCCTCCTATTTCCAGTGCTACAAGTCTTCCAAGGACCAAAATCCCCAGCTGGATGTTAATTTGTTGGGGTGCAGCGTCATCCACAAGGAAAAGAACGTGAGGAAGCAGGAACATAAGCTGAAGATCATCCCCATGAACTCAGATGTCATTGTGCTGGGCTTGCAGAGTAAAGACCAGGCAGAGCAGTGGCTCAGGGTGAGTGGACCAATCTCTCCTGACAACTTCTGCCGTTGTCCCCAGGCTGTGTGGATTTAATGTGCCCACTGTCGTACCATGCTAGCACAGAAGTCAAGATCTGGCCCAGAATTTAACTACTTGAGATTTCGAGACCCTGCAGAGCTGCTGCTGTTCGGAGCAGAGAGCATTGAACTCAATGGGCAAAGAGCCTGACTCACCTGGTACAAGGCAGCTTCCTAGGTTTCTGTCCACACAGGATTATCCTAAAGGATATTTCTCAGGATGTCATGGTGCTGCTGCCATCTCTAGGTTACATCTAAATGCAGCTGTTACACAAGTGCAAGGAGGCCTTTATTCTGAGAAGGATCCTTTCCATTTGAGCACAACTGAGAAAATCCCTTTCCCCTTTTGCACGTAGGAGTGGGAAGGGGAACTTTCTAACCCAACCCTTTCCAGCAGTAATGAAGGGAGTCTTGCTTCAGTAAGTAAGAGTTCATCTCCTTCCTCAGATGGAACTCCATTGTAGAAAAAAGAAGTGCCCAACCTCCTTTTGATTATTTTCTTGGACTTCCTCTATGCTTACCAAATTTTACAATAGTAAAATGCGAAAGCTTCCTTGTCAACTCACTCACTTGCCAGCTCCTTCACTTACAAGAAGTGTCTGTCATTATTTCTAGATAATATAATCTTTACTTCATTGAAAAAGTCCCTGAGATGCACTCCCCTTTGTTCTTCTTCTACTACACCTGAATTACACTCAGATGGAATACTGGCCTGATACTCTAACAGCTCTTTGATCCGCAGAAATCAGCTAGGGTCAGTGCAGAATTTTCTAGCATGGAGGTTTCAAGCATTATCATCTGCTAGTATTTTGCAGATAAAGTTGATATTAAAGGAACATGGAGGGGAAATTGTTTTAAAAAGTTGCCAACTCTACATGGCACATGTGGCCTTTCTGCACTGCTGCTTCAGAATTCAGCCTGAATTTGCTAGGAATAGTGTTTGATCTGGGCATGCATGCCGTTTACTTTTGTGCCTTCTTTATACCAGGGATGGGGAACCTGTGCGTCAGCAGATGTTGCTGGACTGCAGCTTCCATCATCCCTGACCATTGGCCGTGTTGGCTGGGCCAGATGGGAGCAGGGAAAGCAACACCCTGTGAGGGGCCAGAGGTTCTCCATCCCTGGTTTATATGGTCATTTGAGGCTCCTACCTCAGCCAGAGGGACCTCTGCTTCTCTGCATGTTAACGAGAGAGACTTTCTATGAACTTAGCTGTGTGTCAGTTAAATGCAGAATGTATATTGGAGAATGGAAAGATATAAATGGCCACAGGATGAGGCCTTGCTCACAGCTTCTCTCTCTCCCACCTTAGGTGATCCAGGAGACAAGCGGTCTCTATCCAGATGGGCAAGGGGAAGGCAACCAGTATGTCCCAGACTCCCAGAGACTTAGCTATCCCAAGGTATGTTTTGTTGTTGTTTAGTCGTTTAGTCGTGTTCGACTCTTCGTGACCCCATGGACCAGAGCACGCCAGGCACTCCTGTCTTCCACTGCCTCCCGCAGTTTGGTCAAACTCATGCTGGTAGCTTCGAGAACACTGTCCAACCATCTCATCCTCTGTCGTCCCCTTCTCCTTGTGCCCTCAATCTTTCCCAACATCAGGGTCTTTTCCAGGGAGTCTTCTCTTCCCATGAGGTGGCCAAAAATATTGGAGCCTCAGGTATGTTTTATCTCTTAACAAAAGTGATGTTCAAAGAGCAGCTTAATTTTTTTCCTGTTGCATCAAATTATTTTAAGTTTAAAAAAATACTTCTGATTAATATACAGGAAGTTACTCCCACCATCAAAACAGGAATGTGGTTGAAACTTACACTTGAAGAAAACCCAACAAACCACTTGTTTTCTGATTAAAGCATAACTGGCTCAGTGTCAAGCCATTTTTGCATTCTTTTAACATCAGCAATTCTTTTAATAGCTACTCCCCCCCCCAA
This sequence comes from Podarcis vaucheri, assembly GCF_965113315.1. Classification (NCBI taxonomy): domain Eukaryota; kingdom Metazoa; phylum Chordata; class Lepidosauria; order Squamata; family Lacertidae; genus Podarcis; species Podarcis vaucheri. The sequence continues at coordinate 52,257,413 of NC_138763.1, read as the reverse complement.
GTTTGTTTCAAGCATAAATCTAATTCTAGGAAGCTTATAGATTTAATCCTGGCCAAATCCAAATGAAAGTATTATTTAAATAAGGCTAGAATTTTAGATATCCCCAAAGCATCAGGTGAAACGAGAATTTCGTTGTATACTGACTGTTCCAGAGTTTCAAGCTCTAATGCTTTACTGAGCGCAAAATTAAAGTCATCAAGCACTGGGCCTGATCCAGATAAATTAGGGGTGGGGAAATTGTGACTTAAGAAGAGCCTGCTGAACAGGCCAATGGCTCACCTAGTCCAGCCTTCTGTTTCTCACAGCTTGCCACAATGTAAATGAACATGTGCTGATGATGTACAACTGAGGCAGGAGCTATATATGCGAACGTAAACCACAAAGAAACATTCACAGCTAGAAAGCTTCACAGCATATGGCAATGAGGATGGAAAATAAAACCCTCGTGTATAATTTTATTTTTTGAGTTGGCACAAATATGGTTGCCTGAATTTACTTCAAATAGCTTTAAAGAAAACACCAGGAGCCATTATGAATAAGGAAGACTGTGTCCAACCAGAGCAACTACACACAGCAAAACAAAGGGGTTCTCCCTAGAGCTAGAGGAGCCTTTGTAGCATCCATTTTTATGGGCCAAATGTTGTCCCCTGTGGAATAATCTTGTTTGTGAATGAGTCTTCGTTTCCTCAGCTATGGATATGTGCTACATTCATGTTTTCTTTTGTAGCATCCCTAGTTTTTGACATTATTTAGGCAACCCCTAATTTTCACAAATGCAAAGGGGTTTTCTCATCAGAGAGAGCAGCATTTCAGCCATTACTATGCTGCTGCTCTATCACTGGTGCTGTGGACCTCATCCCTGCTTCTTGTCTGCAGGTGGAGACGGCTGAGAGGTACTCAGTGGCATCAGAAAGCGGAAGCAGCACTGATGGTCACACAGAACTGACAGAAACCAAAGACGGTAATAGCCGTTCCAAAAAGATAATGTGGTTGTCGAGTGAAAAGAAGATGGAATAGTGCACTTGCCTCTGATAAGTCAAACTGAGCTTGCCGGTTGCCTGGTTGTTATTGAATTGACTTGAGCCTTCCTACACATGACATAGGAATGGCCCCCACTTGTCCCATCCATAAACGACATACTATATGGTTGTAGCTTAATAGCCTGCTGCGTTCGTACCTCTATTCATGGAGAGCCAGGAATCTCCAGGGACTGAGATGAGAACAGCATTGTGGTTACTCTGCCCCTTTTTTGTTTCCACCAGTAGTTGTAGAAGGGAGTTAATGCCTGGCTCATTAAAGTAACACATTTATTCATAACTGATGTGGGTCATGTAAGTGTACATTATTAATGCTGCCGCTTATATGAGTCTCTTCTTAAATTGCACCAAGCGAGATTCCGCACACAAACATCAGATGCAAATTGTGTGTAATGTGTCTCCTGGCCATTGCATTAGATATTCAGAAGTACAGCTTTGTATATGGCTTGTTTATTCCTTCTTATTTATTTATCTTTAGTTAAGAAGAAGGGCACGTCTGGTTTAAAACTGAGCAACCTGATGAACCTTGGGAGGAAGAAATCTGCCACGCTGGACAGTCCGGAAAGGTCTTTGGACACATGTAGTAAGCAACCCAAAACAAAGCCTTGTGAAACATTTACATTTCATTTGGGTCTCTGTGACTGGCAGGAAAGACCAGCTTAGAGGGTGACCTAGATGTCACTAAGGGAGAGTCTCCTTCTTTGCAGCGTACCTGAATGTCCTCGTGAACAGCCAGTGGAGATCTCGGTGGTGCCATGTGAAAGATGGGCAGCTCCATTTCTACCAGGACAAGAACAGAAATAAAACTGCTCAGCAGCCTCTCAACCTGGCGGGCTGTGAAATTATCCCAGACCCAACTCCTGATCATCTCTACTCATTCCGTATCCTGCATAATGGAGAGGAACGGGCCATGTTAGAGGTACGGGTTGCCACTTTCTCTAGAAGTAGGAGTGACATTTGTTTATGAGCAACACAGCTACTCATTGCAACTTATTACAGTGCACACAATTGAATGGTTCAGTCTAGGGAACATAGCTATTGGTACAGATTTATCTTCTCTTGTGTACATAGCCTGTTTGGGGTAATCTGCCACATTCCTGAAGCTGATTTCATTGAGGAGTGTGGGAATATGAGAGACCTTCCTGCCCCCAATAAGTAAATGTATTGATTTTCTTCACTCTTATTTAAAAAACCCCCATGTAAATTGCTTATAGACTTCATTCAACACTTCTCCTTACAGCATTATAACCTACTTCACATGTCATACTAAACCAAGGCTCACTGCAGGCTGCTTGTATATGTTGTCATAAACAATGGTTTAGTGTGACACCTGAATGCAGCCAGTTTGAACAAAATGCTATGCAAAAAGATGTTAAACAGCTAACCAGGCAGCTTATTTTTATTAAATGAATAGACGTCTATTCATCCAAAGAAACACTCAAGGCAGGAAAGCAGTACTTACTAGTCAGAATAGTAAGTGAATACTGAATCCCCACCCCGCCCTCTGATTGGAATATTGTACACCTGAAATGTTTTCTGAAATAAGCAGCCAGCTGGATTCAGTACCAGTTGATAAGGGTAGTTGGTTGTCACCACTGAAACGAAAGATAAGTTTAAGACTGGTGAAGACAAACACACACAGCTGACAAGCTGCCTTGGGGAAAAAGAGCAAGCCACTCCTATCCGTAACTTTCACTTGACTTGGATCAGAGTTGTTTTCCTTCTCTGTTTACCTCTAATCTTAGATTCTCTGACATCAGCACCCTTAGAGTGGGAGAAGGGAAATGTGACACATTTCCTGCATTTTGTAGTGGGAGGAATACTTGCTACCAACAACAGGCTCACTTGCCAGCAACTGCCAAAGGCTCTGGATGTTGTTGCTGAGGTTGATGGAACAAAATAAGGAAGGCTTCAAAAAGTTACTCTGATTATCTCCATTTGTGAAGCTAAGGTGCATGTTAGCATTTTAGTTAAGGCCAGCTGGAGGTTATAAATAATTTTTCGTGGGTCTTTCAGGGTGATTGCAGGGTGCTTTCACCATTCACGATGAAAGTTTTAATCATAATTGCTTCTGAGCCAATTTGGTAGAGGAACTTTAGGAAGGTAAACTGGTGCCCTCTTCTGGCTTTGTGTGTTTATATTTGTGTGTGTGTGTGTGTGTGTGTGTATGTATTTGCATACACACACACACAATCAATTTTTTTAAGACAGTTGAAGATGTTTTTAGATATTACAATGCATGGAATTTTATTTATTTACTCACATTTCTATCCTGCTCTTCTTCCTCAAGCAGCCCAGGGTGGCACATCGTAAAATTGATTTCTCTTTCCATTATTTCTGCTTACTCTGATGAAAGCAACTTAGGCTTCTTGTAGTAAGTTTGGCCTGTATCCTTAATGATTGTTTTTTTTTCTTTGGTGGTTTAACAGGCCAAGTCTTGTGATGAAATGGGCCACTGGCTTGGTCTCCTTTTGTCAGAATCTGGCTCAAAAACAGACCCTGAAGAGCTGACCTATGATTATGTTGACGCTGACAGAGTCTCCTGCATCGTCAGTGCAGCAAAGAATTCATTACTGTAAGTTTCTATGGTAGCATATTTGACATTCTGACCTGTCTTCTGATGGTAGTTCCTACCAAACAAGTAGCTTTTATCCGAAAAGTATGTAATGAACAATTTTGATGAGTTTACAATTGCTAGCGAAAAGAAGCAGGAAAGGGTTCTGATATGTAAATACCCACCACGTTTGCATTCAAATGAGGTATCCACTCATGAGATTGTTGTGAAATATTGCATTGATGGTGATTAGCTCTCCTTATTTTCTGATGTGGTAATTGTGTGCAGTCTAGCAAATCTCTGCTTTTCTTTGAACTCCTAGCTGAATGTTTAAGACATGCAGCACACACACAATGTTGCTTATGGCTTGATGAAACCTATGCATTGTCCTGTGTTAGAGAATGAGTATATTCCAGGCATTTAACATATTCAGTCTCAAACAAAAGGGGAGGTTACACTGTGGTTAGTGGCTTCTTCACATTGCAGACCTGTGGATGCTGGAGACAAGATAGTAGGCAGGAGCAATAGGTGCCTTGCAACATCCAGTGGATGGCAATCAACTAACTTTAACTCAGAGTAGACCCATTGAAATTAATGGATTTGCTCTGAGTAAATGTTAGTTGACTACTACCCAAAGTAACTGGCATTTTAGGAAGTCTTATGGGAGCATAGGCTAATATCACATCATCGTCTCGTGCAGCTTTTACTTCTTTTGATAGCACATCTGCTTCTATCTTTTCCAGCTTAATGCAGAGGAAGTACTCTGAGCCGAACACTTACATTGACAACTTGCCAAAGGGGAAGGAGGGACTAGAGGAGCTCTATGATGATGTAGATGTTCCAGAGGCAACAACAATGGTGAGGGTTTTGTTTTGTTGCAATTGGGGGGACCATTTTGTTTTCCATTGGCTGCAGTTTATATTGATAATGCTGGAAATAACAAGTGATCCCAATTGCAAGGTGTCTGCAATTTGCCTTGTTTCAGGTCTGTACTGTTCTTTAACTGTAGGTAATGTTTAAAGAATTTCATGCTGGCCTCTCTTGTTCTAAACAGAGTGGCATTTCTCGGGCGCTCTTCTAAGAAGATGCTTTTTATCTTTGACAGGAGGAAGTGCCCCAAAATGAAGGCAAAGATGAGGGGGATCAGGACAGAGTCTATCTAGACCTCACGCCAGTCAAATCCTTCCTTCATTGTGCTACCAAGAAGCAGGACCAGTTTTCCCCATCTGTTTCTCCATCATTGCAAAGAGCTTCCAGTAAGAGCTCAACAGACTCTGAGAGAGACTCCTCCATATTGCATAAAGAAGCAGATTTGAGTAGAAGATCACTGGAGATACCAGACCCGGTAATGCTCAAAAACAAATCCGAGATATCAAGGAGGGGCCATAGCTCAGTGGTAGAGTATCACATGCAGATGACCGCATAGTTAATTTTTATAATTTTTATTATTTATTATATAATGAGACAAAACTTAGCATTGAGCAGCTTGCGGGGATCTTAAATGGACAGCCAGCTTCTGCTAGCCTTCTGTGTCGCTTAACCTCTGAAACATTCTCTCTCATCCGACTTCCCTAACAGAGGACTCAAGACATTGATGAGCCGCTCCCACCACGAACAACAACCATCAAAATTCAGGCACAACAGCAGCAAATTGCTTTTCCTCAGAGTGGCCCTGAGATTAAGGACACCACAACAATTATGATTGCATCCAAAGAGAAAATGGAACGCTCCAAGGTGGTGAATTCAGGTGTGTTTGCTGTCTGCAGTAATCTCTCTTTACCCAAGAGCTTCATGACGGAGACTTATGGTAGAGGCCATGCCTGCTATCATTAGCTTTCCAACCCATGTTGAAAACATGGCGCCAGTGTATTTAGCTGCTGGTTTTAAGGGAAGGTTCTTGGAATTCCAGTCTCTGTCCCTGAGCCTAATTTCTTCATCTTTTATTTGTAGCAGCTGTAGAAACCAAACTCGGCAAGAACAGGACTGAGGCTGAAGTGAAGCGATACTCCGAAGAAAGAGATCGCTTGGAGAGGGAAAAAGAAGAAATCCGCTCTCAGCTGGCACAACTACGGAAAGACAGAAGGGAGCTGAAAGAGATGCTGATAAGCTGCACAGGTAAACAAATGCCTCTCATTTCTACTTCATTTTCATAGATCAGTGGAACGGGGCATATTGTTTTGGTCTCATGTGCTCCATTGACATGTAGTCTTCTCTGAAAAGCCTCCACTTTGGGGGGGGGGGGGCTAGTTCAGCAGCCACCCTCTTGCCTGCCACCATCGTCTGAGAAGACAGACAGGCAATGGGGAAGGATGCACACTGCCCGTCTGCTGTTAGATTTCCACTTGCATTTGCTTCTTTCCTTGGCAGACAAGAGCCTTTTGCCCACACTGGAGCAAAAACTGAAGGAAATAGAGGAGGAGTGCAAAAGGAAAGAAGATCAGCGCGTGGACTTGGAGCTGAGCCTCATGGAGGTGAAGGAGAATCTCCGGAAAGCAGAGTCTGGGCCTGTAACACTTGGCACTGCGGTGGACACCACACACCTGGAGAACGCAAGCCCTAAAGTACGTAGGGGGCTGCTTATAATCAGCACCGTTAGCAGGGTCTTTTTCAGCAAAGGGAAGTAGGTGAAGCCAGCAGCTGGTTCAAAGTATGCCTGATGCAGAAGATCCATGATTGCATTTTTGATGTGTTTTCTAAAGCTCAAAAGGCAATTTGGTGGGTGGGAAGGGGGCTCAAAATAGCAGCACTGAGGAAGGAGGGGCTTAATGCTTTTCTCCCACACTATTTTCCTAGCCAGAATTTTACGTGAGCATCCTTGGAGGCTGGTAATAGCAATATGGATGCCTGTGTCTCCCAACAGCTAGGCCTAAATAGCATGTGGGGTTGACTGATACCTCAGTCATGATACCCCAAGGAGCCATATTGTCATGGAGCCATAGATCCAATTACAGCACAGATGAGGAACGTTGTTCAGTTTGAGAAATACACCTAGACTTACAGACTGCCAATAGCTATGAGTTTTATGCATTGCCATCAGTAGTGGCTGACGAGCCCCTCTCGTCACTGCCACTTCCTGCAACAGTCTTTGGGTGGAGCCAATTGTCAGCACAGTCAGGGCTGTGTGGGTTGCCCTTGGTGGGTGCGCCAGATTGCCTTTGCCAGAGCACCCCATGGAGTTCTGACCTTGCCACTGCTCTGCCCCTCTGGTATGCAGCAGTGCTGGAGTTGGGAGGGTGGCTTATAAATGTAGCACCTCATTGGCCATTCTTGATAACAACAGATAAAGCAACATAATTAAAACCAAAAGCATAAAGTCAATAAACAGCACCCAGAGGTAGATCTAATAAGCCATTAATAAACAGCACTTTTATTGCCGATGCTTTGTGCTTATGGAATATGAGATCTTTAATGTTTGGCAAGAAGAGCTCTCTGACCTGTGCCTGATGAACTATTTTAGACAATTGTGTATGACCACAGCTATTATCTTTCCCCCCTAAACACAGATGAAGGTTGCCAACCCTCTGAATGGCACAGAAAACTCGCCTGTCAATTCAGCAATGGCACTAAAAAACCGGCCTTTATCTGTCATGGTCACAGGGAAAGGAACAGTTCTACAGAAAGCTAAGGTAAGACATGTATAGTAAGAATGCATGCAGTGCTTATTATTGCAATAATAATTTGCCCATGGCCTATGGCATATTTAAAACTATTGGGGTTTTGGAAAGAAATATATAAAGATAAGGATAAGCCTTCAAGTGGGGCCTATTTTTCCATTTTTGTTTTGCAGGAATGGGAGAAGAAAGGTGCTAGTTAGGAAATCCTAGCACCAATATTGGACTCAATATTAGAAGTGGCCATTCGTGGACTACAGGATTCTCTTGCAAGTACAGAATGGTCTAGATGAGGTAAAGCATGGCCAGCTGTACACCAAGAAATAATGGGTGGACCAGGCTTCATCAGACTAAGGAATTTGCTCCTTTTTTAGCAGAGGAGTGCTGTGCAGCTGAGAGAGTTAACCCAAGTGGAAACCTTGCTTCTAACCTGGCCAATGTACATAATGATGCCTTTGTGTATTTCTACTTTGGTGTTTTACTGTTGTCCAATCCAGGATTTGTTGTTAGCAATAGAACAGGAAGGACTGAATTCTTGCCAGATTTGTTTAATGTTCTTCTGATACACCAGGGCCTGGGGATCACAGAGGTAAATTCAGTTTCCTGAGCTAAAATCCTGAAAGCTGGTTAAGTAAATACAAGTCTCTGTGTCAGACTTTTCTGTTGGAGAAGAGCTGCTCCAACCAACGGAGACAATTTTGGCCAGGGAGACCAAGAGACACAGCTAAAAGGTATTATTATTGTTGTACACAATGCAGCCTGACTTTCCACAAAGAATTCCTGACCAAAAAAACGAGTACAGCTCAGTGGAGGCTCATTTGTTAGGGCAAATGGGGCAGTGTCCCACCAACCCTTAGCCAGTTCCCACCCGCCTGCCTGCCTTCTTACTCACAACCAGTCCAGGACTGGCACTGGCTGTGAACATTCTCCTCCTTGGCCTCAGTTCTGCCCTTGTAGCACTCAGGAGGATGGGGACAAAACTTAAAATTAGTTGGCTATGTCTTTCATTGGCTCTGGCGCCCACCTACTGTTGGCCTCCCATCCAACTAGTCCCAGTGGGTGACAACCACTGCTACAGCTTCTTAATTTTCAATGTTTAATGCTTGTACAAGGAGAGCCAGGGCTTTTTTCAGCCGGAACTCAGTTCCAGCACCTCTCAGGTGGGTGCCATTGCCAATAAAAGAACAAAGGGAGGCGTTCTTGGTGAGTTCCAGCATCTCTTTTTCTAGAAAAATAGCACTGAGAAGAGCTATTATCAGTTGTCGGCACAAGCGCAATGCACTGGGTTCACAGGTGACTAGACATTCCAATACCCATAGACAACTCCTGTGATTAAGAAGGGCTTTCCAGTGGGCATAAGTAGCAGAGATATCTCATTATGACTAAGGATCTACACTAAATGCTATAGATTAGAGGCTGTGGATGGGAAGTTAAATCTTTGTGGATTGGGGCCAGAAAGTCATTTAACGTAATTCTTTAGCCACTGCATCTGTCATTTGAGGAATAAAGGGGTGGAATCTTCTGTCCTAGCTTCCAAAATGTGATTAAGCATGGTGTGGGGTGATTTGAATGCACTTTAGTTACTCTGGAATGCTTCAGGTTAATAATAGACACGTAATAGTAGCGTGTAGGAACAGATGCCACATCATTATATTCTGCACAATAGTTTAAGTGCACAAAAGCAAAGGAGAATTTGTTTACCCAAGTATGGTGAATTTAATCATCCAAACATTTGGAAGAGTGGGGAATTCCACCCCTTTACCCTTGAACATATTCTTATCATTCTGTTTTCTGTAAACAAAAGTATAATTAGACCAAGGTAGAGCTTGACTGAGCTGTGTTTCCCAAACCCAAGGAGATTAAATTATGTATATATGGCAGAGTTAGGTGTGGACTCTGTGCCAAAAATGTCAGGTTCCTTAATTTTAACCTTGAACATGAATAATTTTTCAAAGCTAGCTGTATACAAAGGAAAGAAATTTTTATTAAATTGTTTGTGCTAACACAGTACTAAATGCTGTAAAGACCACAGGTGCTTGAGCTCTGTAGTCTCGCCATCATGCAAGGGCCTTTTCAGGTGAACATTTTCTTGTGCAATAAATGTGCACTCCTGCTGGTCAGTCGCTGCAGGATCTCCAAACATCTTTCCCCAAACTACCAAGTTTATTGTGGCAAAACAGCATTCCCCCCTCAGCAGTAGAAGCGATATTTGCCCCTGGGGAAATACTGATAACATCCGGGCAGTGTATAGCAATTGGTGTACTTTGATTTAATTAACTGCTGAGACTTCTAGGCATTGAGTGACTCCTGCTCTACTACTTCACTGGGAGTTCTCTTTTTGCTCCAGAAATAGGTGGTGGGGTGGAAAGGAATATTCACACAGGATTTCTCATCACACACCAGTCTTCTGCAATTTGTAAACCATCTCTCTCCCCCCCACCCCACCCCCTTTAGCTCCAAGATACAGCCAAAATGGCTTGAGTCAAGCATGTGCCTAAGCAGGTGCCCTGACAATCAAGAAGAATTTGCTGTTTAACCACGTTTGCTTTCTTAGTATATATACCCCATTGACTTGTACCTGGTCAGCATCCATAAGATTGTAGTCTTAGAAGTACTTAATGCTGGCTGGATCATTGGGACATCAGTTGGAAAGGCCAGAAACTCACAAGGTGGGCACAAACCCTAGATGTGAATATACATTTTTTGAGGGGGAAACAATCTCCAGGGGTTACTTCATATCAAGGGAGAACAGTTTCTTAAGTTTGCAGACAAATATATCATTTAAGCTAAAAAGCCACCTGTGTAATGTAATCGCCGTGTATTTTTTTTTTAAAAAACCAGGCTTTTTAAAACCACAGTACAAGCATATCCACTATCCACAGGTTACAGGCCCATCTGAAAGAGCTACACCATGTGTGCCACCATTCTGAAAGCAACAGGTATTTTACCATTTGTCGTACAAGTAGCTTCCACAGTTCTTGAAGTAATGGGTCTACATTGACCCTAGGAATTAATTGTGCCATTTTAAATGTCTTGTGGCGTCTGTACTGCATTTGTCTCTCTTTGCTGGTGCAAGTGTTAAGATGGGGGGAATAAGGGCAGGGAAGAGGCAGAGGGGCCAATAAAGTTTTGGTCCTCAGGTGCCCTGACAAACTGGAAGCATCAAAGGGGAAGGTGCCAGAGGTATCCATTGACTCTTTCACCCCAGCATCTGTGCCACAGATCTCATCCTGACACACAGTGCTGTGTTTCCTCCACCTCAACACTGTAGCTGATAGTGGTGGGGGGTCAGGGACACAAAAAGTCAATATGTAAAGCAGGCAGTTTCAGATTAAGCGTTCATTTAACTCACCATAGAATGAAGTTGTTACTGTATTCCTAGCTAAAAATAATACTTTCTATTTGTTGTACATGTGTCTTTTCAATCCATTGCTATTTTAGAAAAGTTTTTTTAATAAAGAAAAAGGTTGGCTATAATTTAAGCGTGCGTGTAAAAATCATTACATAGTTGAAAAAACAAGAGAGAGAAAACCAAGCAGTGTCTATTTATAAACTTTGCAGGCCCAGATAGAGCCAAACCTTTCTGCTGTGTGGGCAAGGAGGGTATATTAACATAATCCAAAACTCTCTTTGATGAAAATAAATATTCTCTAGGAGTTCAAAAAGGAGATCGGAATAACGCCCTTTTGTCCACCGGGGGGCCCTCTTAGAATGGAAAGTAAGTAGAAGCTGCTGCTGCTGCTGTTGGGCCTTTCTACACAAGTCTTTATCTTTTACAGAAATTCTCCCTTGATTAAAAAAAAACACCACTTCTCATCCGGCTTGATTAAGCAGCCTAGGAAGGGAGCAGTCTACTGCAGACCTCGGGTTAAGAGAAAATTGCACAAACTCTTCTGATTACAAAACTCCAGCAGAGAAGCAAACTTTAGTGTCCATTTGCGGCTATGAAGAAACATCAAGCCTCCTTGCAATCAGTGTTGGATGCTGTACATGCTGGGAAAAAGGAACTGTTGCCACTGAAGGCTGAGCGCTGGAATGTCTTATGACTCCCAAGATGGGCAAAACTGGGTGCAGATGCTGTCTCAGATTTTCACCTTGTTCTAAATATTTTTGGGTGCCTACTGTTTCATCATTTTAGATGGCACTCTGAAATTTACTCTTTATTTTCAACCATTTTGACTTTCCTATCTGCCTCAATAGGAGAGCCAATATAATCAAAATGGGTGGATGCCCAACCTTAGAGTAGATCTAATGAAATAAATGGATTTTAGCCTGCTGATTTCAGTGGGTCTACTCATACTGCATAAACTTTTTTTAAAAGGTATAATAAAAACACAAAACAACACTACAGTGCAGGAAGGTTGGAATAGCGTATACAGGGGCACTGAGAGCAGAGTGGTGAAACTTGTCTTCGTACCTTGTTTGAATAGCTCAGCTGTGTCTATATTCCCTCTGCTCAGCTGTCCCAATATCTGCAGATAAACAAAAATACATTCCAAGAACTGAAAGCTACCCCTGCACTAGAGAACGAAACCTACTTCAGAAACCTTACATGTTTATATCCTTAACACAGATACAATGTGGTAGGGCTGCAACTGCCAAAACTAAGAGCACTGCTTCAGCAAGATAAATAGAAAACTGATATGGATTTGGTGTTATAACAAAACCCCCTCAATCCAGTAGATTCAACAGTTCGAAACAGCTTTATACCCATCTTAACCTCATACGCAACTCCTGTTATTACTCATCAGCATTTTCCCAAGTTATTTTTCACATTATGTTACTGCACGATGGAATGGCATAACTAAATGAAGCTGGTGCAGAAAGTCAGATGCTTATTAAATATTGCAACAGGTGAGCTGCTGATGTGGTGCTTTAGAACTGCAAAATGCTTGTCAGGCCCAATTTAACAAGTTTTCTTCCCACAGACAGAAGATGCAGAGAGAAAAACAAACAACATACAGAGGACAACACAGAAAAGAATCGAGCATGGCACATGTACTGGGTGTTGGTTGTACCACAAGTGATGTACAACCAGTAACCAGAGCTAGCCAACAGATTGCTTTTGCAAGCACAGGTTGCATTCTGCAAAGGAAGCCATTCCTAATAAAGTGATGAGGTGGTCCTGTTTTTCTAAATAGCTGCACACTGCTTAGTCAAACTGACAGAATTTATTGCAAAAGGATTCTTGCAGCCAGTGGATTGGGAAGCTGGAAAATTGATTAGAAAAATTAATTGGAGAAAATGAGCCACCCTCAATTCCTCCACCTCAATCCAGGGGCAGATGGCAATTTAGCTGTGAGTGGACTTCATTCTGAGTTGGGATGTCAGACACAGAAGGGAAGTGCCTTTGGAGGGGGCTTTGCTGTGGAGATCCAATGGGGGAGCAGTGGTGGCTATATATTAGAGTTTAAGGCTTAAACTTAAACTATCATATTTTTATAACCTGCATATTTGTAAATAAATTCAAATAATTAAAAGAAGGCATAAGCCTCTAGTGACCTCCTTCCCAAGGAAACCAAACCCAAGTAAGCACTGCATGCCTGGAACTTCTCGGTGGTCAGGGAAATTCAGGCGTGTGTAAACAATATAAATCAAACCTTAGTCATTTTGCCGGTTTGATCTGAACTTTAAAATGGTACCAACTTTCCCAAGAATGTCCAATCCAGTACAGAAACCGAAATCTTCAGAGCTATGGAACTCACCATACAGAAGAGATGCTGACCTTAAATGGTGAAAGTGTCAGTACAGCAACAATAAATATCTAATATAAACACAAACTAGATATTGGTCACCTCATTTGGCGTACCAGGAAGTGATTCTGTGCAGAACTCCTGTGCTTTGGGGAACAGCATTATTGCTTGCAAACGTTGACTGTGTTTCAGTTCTTTCATACAATGTTTTCAGTAGCTGAAGATAGTCAGTGAGTCTCTGGAATTTGCCTTTTGGAATGCTTGCGAGATCGATACAGCTGTCGCCAGCCGCGTCGGTTTTGAGGAGCACGGACCATTGCTGGATGCATCTGTGAAGTGTCACCCCTCTGAATTCCTATATTAAAAATAAAGAATGATTGTTTCCCAAAGCAAACAGTCAAATATGGTTTTCCTACATACAAAAATGAAACATGAATTTTAAATGAAGCCTTTTCATTTTTCCAACATGTTGAAATGAGGCCTACAAATGTGTCTGTAGTTGTGTAGTGAAGTTGCTTCATTTAGTCCATTGACAGCCTAGCAGGGACTGAAAAGGTCAACTTCAGCTATATATCAGTTAACTCTTTCATCATTAAGACTATCCATATTATGGGTCCTCCCAACACCCAAAGCCTTCACAAGTATATTTTCCATTGAGGATAGGTCTTGTTTGCACTACTGATTATTAAGGTTTCTTCAGCAATCGAGTTCCATTTGTCATGCTTCTGGCAATTTAGTAATACAATGCAGGGAATACTGCAAGGGGTAAGTTATGAGATCAAAAATGAATCCTAGAAAACGATGGTGTTTTACAGATGAAGATATGTGGGGGTGCAAGCAAATATGTGAGCACTCTTCTCTTTTGGTATGTGGTCTCGAGCATCCTAGAGCCAGTGTGGTGTAGTGGTTAAGAGCGGTAGTCACGTAATCTGGGGAACTGGGTTCGTGTCTCCGCTCCTCCACCTGCAGCTGCTGGGTGACCTTGGGCCAGTCACACTTCTCTGAAGTCTCTCAGCCCCACTCACCTCACAGAGTGTTTGTTGTGGGGGAGGAAGGGAAAGGAGAATGTTAGCCGCTTTGAGACTCCTGAAGGGGAGTGAAAGGCGGGATATCAAATCCAAACTCTCCTTCTTCTTCTTCTTCTTCTTCTTCTTCTAGAGGATGCCAGGAGCACCTTGTCTGGTGGATGTGATCTGCTTTGTGAGGCTGGTGTCATCTGTGCAGCAACAAGCACATGCTCAAAGCGCCAACCTCATAGGAAGACAATTGTAGGCCTCCACCTATGCTTCCTGATCCTTCCAAATAGGTCAACGCAGAAAAGAGGCATTGCACATGCAGAGCGCCTCTTGTTCAGCAAAATAAATACAGTGCGCACTACATGCTAGGTTGTTCTGCTTTTGCTGTAACAAGCTGACTCTTTTGGAATAAGATCCAACAAGATCTTAGTGAAAGAGTGTGCCAATTAAACCTAAGAAATATATGGGTTTAAGAAGATTGCAGTGAGTCATTTAAGATTAGTATTTGTGAAGAGAACAAGCCAAAAGTACATTTACCAGTCAACCGTAAAATTTTATACTACGAAGCTTATTTAATTTCCCCACCCTCCGTTTTTCAGCATACTTTTAGGAATGTGATCTAAATGGAAATGAATTGACTTTATCTGGGGCAAAGGTACGGAGCAAGTAGATTCTTCAGGGATCATTTGTTTCAGATGGGGGCAATAAATGTAAATGAGGGAGGAGGCCTAAATGCCTTTTGGCTACTGTACTTTGATGCTTACTGTTTTCACAGTGAGGTCCTACCCAACCTTGGCACCGACACCAGTAGCTGCCATTTCCAGAAACACAAACTCCATCATTCATGCAGGGGTTGGGTTTGCAGAGGTTTGCTGGCTTCTTGGCCTCTGCAAAAGACAAAAGAAAGCAACAGATCATGTTGACTGGCAGGCACAAGAAGAAAGAAAGAAATCAAAGCTTTCTTAATGCCGCAACATCCCAGTTGTTTTGTGAAGATGGAAATCAGTGAACACATCTCCTGGTACAGTGGTACTCGCAAGACGAAAGGTTTTTTCGTTTTCGAGTTGCTTCGCAAGACGAATTTCCCTATAGGCTTGCTTCGCAAAACGAAGCTTGCCCCCGCACCCCGGACCTCTTTTGAAGCAAGGGGCGGTGGGGAGAAGATCACTTCTCACCATTGCCAGCCCCGCACGTGCCTTCCCCTCTGTCCCCGGACCCCTTTTGAACCAAGGGGCGGCAACGGGGAGAAGCGATCTTCTCCCCGCTGTCCCTTCCCTTGCTTTAAAACAGGTCCAGGGACAGAGGGGAAGGCCAGCGGCGCTTCCCCTCTGTCCCCGGACGGTCTCCATAGGAACGCATTGATTGATTTTCAATGCATTCCTATGGGAAACCGTGCTTCGCAAGACGAAAAACTCGCAAGAAGAAAAAACTTGCAGAACGAATTAATTTTGTCTTGCGAGGCACCACTGTATTGCAGAAACGCCTTACAGCCTTAGAAGAGGGAAAGTCTCACACCTAGGACAAAGCTATACATTGAGTGCATTACTTAAATTTTACACAGCCAAAATCACAGCTGAAACTTTTTTGTCGGAATCCGGGATGCCAGCATCCTGCTCCAGAACTTTCTATAGACCCTCCTCAACTCACAATTACTGTTCCTAGTCCCCATTTGTGCCATCACATGCCCTTCCTTCACACACAGGATCTGACAGTACATCACCTTACCAATCATTAAATAAATGGCTAAGCTGCAGCTGTTCAAAGACTACAAGTTCAGTTTCATCTTGAGTTGTTTTGTAAACAAGGCACACTAGCCCGTGAAAGACCAGCTAGTCCTTTTGCCATTTACCACAAGCAATCCCTGTTTGATGTGTTAAGAATACACACTAATCTTGGATGAACAATGGCTTAAAAGGTGAAACAGATAATCAGACACATGGCAAATACTGATTTGAAGATGGTTTAAACTAAACACGAAGGGGAAGAAGTGTTTAATGTGGCTTCTTTTCAACTTCAAAGAAAGAGGGGGTTAGGCATATGTGGTTGATAGGTAGTGCTGAAGCATAGATCTTACTTTTCTTCTTCTTTTTCTCAGAAGTATGTTTACATCAGAAAAGGTAGCGCTGAAATCAATTGGCATTTCAAATTCAAGAACTAAATATGGCTCAAGTTTGGAAATATCCAAACTAGCGCTGCAATTTTATTGCACTGAAGTAATGTACTTTACTGGTACTTGATATGTACAATGCACTTCTAATTCACTGTAAATTGATATTTAGCCAGCCCCTTCGGACACTTGATATTGGTGATAAGCCAAGAAACAAATGTGAATTCTAAAAAATAATAATATATGATTCATTATGATAGAAGTGACAAGCCTGTAGTCCTTCTAGATGTTAAGACTCCAACTCCCATCACCCTGAACCATCACAAATTGAATACGGGGAGCTGTAGTCCAATAACATCTGGAAGGTTGCAGTTTAGTAACCCCTGGTTTATGGGCAGATGCAGGGAAAGAAGGGCTGGCTCCAGGTTACGCTGGGCAAAGGGTTATCCGAAATAATAATAAAATGAAGGTATTAATAAAGAAATGTGGTTTTATTCTATTCATTGTATACAGATACAACCATAAAGTCAAAATAATCATCTTACCATCACATATTCTTTCAAGGATAAGTTCTTCATTATTTTTTAGTTCTTCATAGGAAGGAATCCTTAAGAGATTATTGTGAGAACCTGCAATCCTCAGCAATGAGCTCACTTGAACTTGTTCCATCCCAATAACCAGTAGCGATACGTCATTATTACGTAGCTGTTGAGCTGGGACAACGGCATCCTCCACTCCAGCTCCACTTGTGACCACCACCACAATCTTCTTCACACCAGGCCTTGCTCCTTTTTGGACAGTCATGAGATCGTCATAAATATGGAGCAAGGAGCTGCCAACCGAGGCAGAGCCACCTACAAAGGGAGCTTGACTGATGGCTTCATGGAGATCTGAGCTGGTCACGTGTGTGTCCAGCCCAAATGTGGTGTGAGGCCTTTTCCCAAAGACAACAAGGCCTACCTGAGTCACATCCCGATTGATGTCAAACTGGAGAGAGAGGCTGCTGACAAAGGTTTTCAGATGCACAAAGTTCTTCCTTCCAACAGAAGCCGAAGAGTCCAAAGCAAATACCAAGTCCATAGACTGAGATGGGCAGCCTAAGGAAGGAAGGAAGGAGCAGCATTAAGCTTCTGAGAACATGGCTCAATAGTCTGAATAGCTGGAAGGCATCTAAAACACAGTCAAATGAAAGGAAATGGTAATTGCATAAGGTCATATTGACATTAGTTTGGGCTAAATTTAGAAAGGCAGGAGTCTTAGAACAGCAGATTTCTTTTGAATTAAAAATTAAATGGCACTGAGCAAGCAGTAAGGTGAGGCAAAGCCAGTGCTAGAATATTGGATCACATTCAAGTTCCTGCTTGGTTATGAGGCTCACCAAGGTGAGCTTGGGCCAGCAACCACCTCTCAGTCTAACCTACCTCACAGGGCAGTTGTTAGAATTAAAATGTATGCCAGCCTGAAGCCACTGAAGGAAGGGAGGGAGAAAAATGTAACAAATTAAATCAAAATAAACCCAACATTTAGTTCATTTCTAAATAGCTCAGTCAAACTAAAACAATCTTCTAAATCAGGCATCCCTAAACTCGGCCCACCAGATGTTTTGGGATTAAAACTCCCAGCATCCCTAGCTAACAGGACCAGTAGTCAGGGACGATGGGAACTGTAATCCCAAAACATCTGGAGGGCTGAGTTTGGGGATGCCTGTTCTAAATAGTTAACTCATAATTTGTTTAGAAAAAACTATAGACGTTTCATCATCTTAGAAGGTATAGATAAAGATCTGAATCAATTCCCTGTGATCAGCAAGAGGCCATGGAAGCATTCACTAGCACCACCTTCTCATAATTTGTTCTGAAGAAAAGCTCAGCTAAGCCTCTGAGATGGCTTAGTAAATAGCAGATCCATTTTGATTGCAGGCAACTAGACTTGATTAACTGTTGAGAAGTGATGCCTTTTTCCCCATTTTCCATCATACATCTTCAAGTATGTATCAGAATATACCAGTGCCTCTTTAAGTCATACATGCAGGTACTGATTTATGGACACAATGTGTTCCCAGGAAATTGTTTGTTAGGCAAGTGGTCACATAACAAGTCCACGATTTCTATTATTTCCTATGGAAACACTTCCAATGTGCAATCTGTCCACTCTTTTAATAGTTTTGTCAGATTTTTTCCTGGCCTCGGACTCATAGCTGCTGGGATGATGACCAGCAAATCACAAACAAAAAACCCAAGCCGAGTAAGGAAATTGGCTGTTCGAATAAGTGAATCTGTGGAGCATATAGTGAGGTTTGGGCAGAATTCTTTAAGTGCAGATAAGTGAATTTCTGGATAGCAAGTATGTAGATAGCAGGACCTGACGGCCAATAGTAGATGCTGAGATACCAAATGATAATGCTTTCTTACCTAGAACCCTTACCTTGGCTGTCTATGCTGCATATTTTCCTTTGTAGTTCAGGAATCTTGTTGAAGAGATCTTGTGGGGATGAGTAGATCAGTGTCCACTTTGGATTCCCTGTAATATTATCCAGCTCTGCTTTCAAAGATTCGCTGCCAATTCCAATGAGGAAGACATCTTGGCCTCTGCTGTACTTCGCTGCCTCTGCCACCGAATCCTGAGCATTTGAATCCGTGAGCAAGACGACCACACGTGGCAGGTCATCGGGTGTATCAGCAAAGACTGGGCCGCTCTTAAAGCCATGCTGTGCAACGTACCGCAAAGCTTTGCCAGTCAAGGTGCTTCCTCCACTGAACTGCATGGAATCAACAGCCTTCACCAGACTGAGAGCATCTTGGTGGCCTCCAGTGCCGACGGCCATTTTGACATCGTTGCTGTACTGGGCCACACCCACATTCCCTGGGCTCTCTCTACTCCACACGGCTTGGAGAAACCTCTTCAGGAAAGCTTTATAGCGCAAGAAGCCTTCGAGGGTGGTACTGGATGAACTGTCCACCAGGAAAAGAAGGTCTACGCTGCATTCTAGACTCAGCTTGGGTGCTGGAAATTTTGTTTAAAAGTATTAAGAAAGGGTTAAGAAGTCCAAATAAAAATGTAACAAGTTTCTAATGGAGAGTCTAGAGTAGGCTGTTGAAATCAGTAAGCTATGATAATTTAGGCTAGCCAACTTTTAATTACAATAACATTCACCCCAGGCCAGGGTAGGATCTATCCACAGTAGAGAGAGTGCAGAATCCTGAGCTTTACTCCCAATCTCAGTATAAGCAGAATCTGCAGAACCAATTAACAAACGAAGAGCCACTAAGGACTCAGCTACATTAGTTTTAAAAGTGTTGTGACACCAGATGGCACTGTAGAGTTCCGTCTTTTGCCAATGTGATTTCCCATTATGAGGTTCACAATGCGTTTTCCTGAAACTTTTTTTTGAAGTGTCTTAGATCCAGCTTAAGATGTGCAACCAGACATGAATTGCTTGATCCATGTCTTCATAGAAATTCCTAGCTCTCCGTAACAATACTCTATGCATAGAGCCAATTCAAGAGCAGCCTGTGATTTTGAATGCTGCACTTCCTTTTAACAGCCTCCCCAATTATTTGATGTTTGCTGCCTTTTGCAGAAATGCCAACTCTTTGGGTGTGGAGAAATAAGCAGCAACGACAGGTTGGCTGCAAAGACATAAAGCAAAGCTAACAGCACTATCTTATACATGTCTGCTCAGAAATACGTTCCAGTGAGTGTAATTGGGCTTGTTTCCAGGAAGACTGGCTTATAATTGACACCAGGCAGGCGCCTTCACGGTACTCTTTTCGGTGACTGCTAAAAACATTTTTGTTTAGGCAAGCCAATCCAGACATATAAACATGTTTTAATCTGTTTTTTAGCGTTGCATTGATTGTAATTATTTTTTTAACAATTTATAAAGATTTGTTTTTAACTGATAATTTTAATGTTTTAAACCACTTTGAGGTTTTCTTGCAAGCAAACTCTCTCTCTCTCTCTGTGTGTGTGTGTGTGTGTGTGAGTGAGAGAGAGAGAGAGAGAGAGAGAGAGAGAGAGAGAGAGAGATGTAAATAAAAAAAACCCAAATAATTAACTGCAGCCTGAATGTCCTGAAATTGTCATCAAGAACCTTCAGATCCTTTTCCTAAATACACTAACATGGAAGTAATTCCCATTAACCTCAATGGGACCTATTTCCCAGTGAATGTGATTAAGATTACAGCTTTCACCGTGGGCTCATATAGACTTCTTTTTGTGTCGTATTTCTAGGCACAGGTCTGGACTTTAAAGCTTTGTGTCCAAGCAGCTATTTTTTTGTCCCGCTGCTTTCGCCAGGAAAACCTGCATTTTACTGCTGAATTGGAGCAAATGGCAATCCACACAAAACCCATTTGCTGTTTGCTCTTATTCAGTGGTAAAACACATGTTTTCCTGGGGAAAGCGCAGGGGTAAAAATAAAATAAAATTGCTCAGATCCATAGCTTTAAAGCTCAGACCTGTGCCTAGAAACGTGGCGCAAAAGGAAATCTGGATGAGCCCCATGTCTCAGTCACCAGAAACAAGCAGTACCAAAAAAAACCCCTTCCTCTGAAACATTTAATGTTTTGTTTTGTAAATCGAGTCTCTTAACCCTTATCCTTTTCTCCTCTTCCCTGTTATAAAACAAAAATAACAACCACCAGAACTGTTACAGGAAACTGAGTGATGTTCATGACACATTAAAAAACAGCAACCTCAAAGCACTGGTGCCTAAGATGAAAAGGCATACCGCAATTAGCATCTCCTCCAAAGCCAACTGGGCAGACACAGTGGTATCCTTCTAATCCCTGCTGAATGCATGTGCCTCCATTCTGGCAAGGATGAGAACCACAAGGATCTAAAAAAAAAAAAAAAACCAACAACCAGGAAGGAGAAAGACAAGGGTACCCATTTAATTTCTTAATGATTATAGAGCATTTTTTCTTGTTGTTAAGTTGTAAACAAGACTGAGCTCTAGGAAAACTCAGGCACAGTTCACACGGCATCTAAGCAGAGTATTTAACCCCAAGATCCCTTTTCTGTGTCTAGCGAGAGCATATCTTGCCTTTTAGAAAAGCAAAATAAGACTCTGGAACACAGTAAAAGGGTCTTCATTTGACACTCTTCTTATAAACCAGGCTTCTCCTGTTTCCCTTTGTTGGCAAACAGAATGTCTATTAATTGAGGCACCACCTTATTTTACCCCATTTTTTCCCTTTCCCTTTCCTTTATTGATTTATTATACTGACACCAACACAGACAACACTCACAAAACAAACTAACAAAAAGATACTACAACTACAAATGCAAAGCAGATGTTACAGATACATCCCTAATTCAGTTCTTATTCATTTCTATTTGACTTCCTTCATCCTCAATGCAGGTCGGGGTGTATACTTAGTCAACTGTTTCTTTCTCAGTTCGTCTTCTCTATTTTTCTCTTTATCTTACATTCTTACACCATGATTTGTTTTGCGGAAATTAGTCAAGACAAGTCCAGGTATTAAATTAATACCTCATTATTTTTCATTTTGAAACGTTTCAGAAGACCGTATCTTACCTGGGCATGTGGTACGGTAGCATCTAGAAGGATACTTGATGAAGGTGTTCCTCCAGCTTAATTAGAAAAGCCAGTATATAAAAAAGTGAGATTGGGATAAACTTTATGAAATAGAAGTTGACAACTTTCAGTTCGGTTAATGTATTAAATACACAATCTTATGCACGCCTAGTCAGAAAGCTTTGCAAAAATAAAGCCCATGGAAAAGCAAAAAAACTACAAGGCAGCAGAGATTTCACCACTGATGTTTCTAAACTCCACACCACCCTCTTATGCTTACTTACACCAGGGGTAACCAATGTGCTGCCCTTGAGATGCTGGACTCCAACTCCCATCTGTCCCAGGCAGCAAGGCCAGTGGACAGGGACGATGGGATCTGGAGTCCAACAATGTCTAGCTGCATAATCACTGGCTCCGACCCACACACATTTGCTGTAACCCCCGAGAAGTACATCTTTAAAGTATGCCCTTCATTTACATAAATCTACGTACTACGTAAGATATTCCAACTTCAGAATTCTGTTGGTCGGCTCATAAAAATTTGCTCTTTTCAAAGCTATTTTATTTCTTTACTTCCCACGCTGCATCAATCAAGATATGTGTATGTGCTATCACAAGCCTGCTTCCTCCCACCATCCCTAGCTAGTCCCCAAGGTAGATTTCTCATAGAGGAAACAAGTGGGGGATGCGGGGGGAGGGAGCAGCTGAAAGGAAATACTACATCTTTTAAAACTTCTTTATATACAGAAACAAAACAAAACTACAAAAGGCACAAAGATCTGTTTTTCTTTCCAAGTCCTTTCTCAAATATTTCACTTAGGGGTACAAGCCCTTCTTACAAAGATTTGAGCATGCAACTACTTCCTTTTACAGGCATTTGACATTACTTATCTTGCCTAATTTTAGGATATATCCTCAACTCAGCATGCAGGGAATTTTCTTGTTGGACCTGCTGCCCCCGAGCTGACAATATAGCCCTGTGTTTGCAGGCTTTGGGCTTCACATTGGCTGCAATATGAGCAGAGGCTATTTCCTGCCAGTGATTGAGCCTTCGCCCCATATCAGGGATGATCTTATAGCACTGTCAAAGGAGCAAGACAAGAGAAGAAGTGTTTCTTCCAACCAAGAGGCATGAAAAACATCCGGAGAGGCCTCAGTTGCGTACTAGGGCCAGCTGTGAGAGTTCTGGGCCTGGCTCTTTTTCTACCTCAAGGAAAGTAATCCATTGTGACACTGGAGGGAATTCAGGAATACAAAGATGTGCCCTGCATATGAATCAAGAGATATTGTGTTGATTTCCAACTATAAATGGACTCAGCCAAATCTCTCTGCCTCTCTATCTCTCTTTTTTTAATTCAAATGCAAAAATCTGCTGGAGACACTAGCTTCCAGGTGCTGTTGTGGGTGTAGCCTTGGAGTGTTTGAAACCCATTTTTGTGTGTGATGGGCTCCTCCATTTCCCCTGCCTCTCCCCCATTTTTTTAAACTTTATTTTTTAAAACTTTGCTTAGAGGCCAGCAGGACAGGACAGTGCTGAGCTCCTGCCCAGCCATCACCTTCATTTCCCTAGGGCACCTATACATATAGATTTCACTGATCCCCACTGAGGTTTAAAGGGACAGCACACAGCTGCTGACTCACTTGTAAAATGGGCAGAGGGACGTGTGCACTGCATTATTGCTCTTCGACCCCTTCCAGCAAAAGTAGTTTCCAACAAACTCTTTGACTCTCTCAAGTGTTTTGCGTTCGCAAGAGTGAGATTCAGCTCCGCAGCCTGGGGCAAGGAGAAAAAGGTCTCAAGAGTAGGCATTCATTGCCTGAGATCAAAAACTTTATGCACCCCCAAAAAGGGAGCACAGCAATACATGAAGAGCACATTATTTACATGAGAAGGCTTCAGATTTCATCCCTGGCATCTCCTGCTGAAAAGATCAGGTAGCGGGTGACAGGAAAGCCCTTTGCCCGAGACCCTAGGAAGCCACTGCCAGTCAGAGTAGAACATACTGGGCTAGATGGACAAACCGCTTGAGCTGATATGAGGCAGCTTTCTGTCTTTCCTGGACACTTGCTTTTCTGATAGCAATGGCAGGGAAGCCAACCACCATTTTGAATTTCCAACAATACACCCAAATACTTGATGTAGCTACTGCCATGGGGTAAAACTGGGGAATCAACAAGGTGGGCAGTGGAGGGAAGGGAAACACAGGACACTTGGCTAGGTAGCGCTCCCTCTCTAACTTGAAGCCAACCCTCGGTGTTGCCCAGCCTTCTCTATTGCTTGCTGTGATATACAATTATAAAGGGTCAAACTACACCTAATAGGCATTGCATAGCATGGAACAAACTCTGGGTTTTTGCTGTTGTTGTCAATTAAATTAAGAGGTGTAGGGTGGGGCGGAAGTACAATTCCTACCATAAATACAGTGTGTATAGAGGGGGAGCTTACCTCTTGCCTTCCCAACCCCAATCTACAAGGAAATTGTCCCCTCCCATGACTAGGGCTTCAGATTAAAAGTATCGGGGGGGGGGGGCACTTCTCACCGTACGTGTTGCGTCCAATGCTGCTTTTCCACTTCCACAATGGAACTTCCCTTCCTCTACTTGGCAACCCACCACTCACTTCCTTAAAATCTTCTCCAGAAGGTTGGAAAACAGATTTTGGGAGGGCAAGTCCCATTGCTCAAATGGAACTCTGCCTGCGCAGTGTTAGATACAACCCGCAACATTTACAGCAGGACCAGCATGCCACCACACTAATGGTTTAATTGGTTTAATTATCAAAAACTGAAGACACGCTCTACAGTAAATTTAACATGCAGCTTAATTCTCTTAGGCGTGTGCAGGGATGGAATGGCCGTGTAAGCGGCACCACTGCTGGAGAGTCTCACTTGCTGCCTTCAAGCTCTCAGAAACAGGCATCCCTACAGGCAAATAGCAGCTCTACCCTTAATCACCAGACTTCGAAGCTTCTCTTTCTCCCTCTCTGTCTGGAATTTCTCTTCCTTCCTGCCTTCTGATAAACAGAAAGAATGCCCTAGATTAGAAGAGCAGCCTGGAGGGAGAAAGGACAAATGAGGCTTTGGGCCCAGGAGCACAAACAAAATGCCTAAATGTGACAGCTAGTGCCTAAACAAAATAGATGGCAAGACTTGTTTAATCAGTATGTAAACGACTAAAAACCATTTTTACCTGGAAATGCAGCGCTGCAGATGGCAGACTCTGTAAGGGTGGTATATAAACCATTGGAGGCGTCATCAGCATCTTCGGCAAAGAGGATGTGCCATTCGGCCGGCTCACTGGCTAGTGCCTGCAGTTCTTCCCATCTGCACAGAAATAATTCAGCACAACAAATAAAGCACTGCAGCATGGCAACAAGGTAATGGCAATGGGTGTCATAATTAACAGGGGCTATTTAAAAGAGCACGATGCATGTATAGATGTGTGTGAAACTGAAGCCCAATAGCAGCCGTTGCTCTGCTATAGTTACTACATTTTCCAAACACAAACGTTCTTTTTCTGTTCTTACCACATTTGCTTTAACAAAAGATTTCCCAACACACACCCTTGCCACTATACCAATAGAAAAAGGATGCACACAAACGTACACCTTGGAGCTTTATATGCACACTTAATGCAAGGAAAGGGAAGGACCTTTTTGATAGTGGCTCCTGTGGAGTTGTCTCCCCACTGAGGTGTGCCTGGCCTCTTCATAATGCTCTGTTAGAAAGCAAGTCAAGACACATGCCTTTTTCCATGCTTTTGGAGGAGGCATAGGAGTCCAGGTTTTTTTTAAAAGTCAGATTTTCTTATAGGCTGGTGGATAATTTAATGTTGTTTTTGGTGTGTGTGTGTGTGGTTATGGAATTGTTTTGGTATATTTTATTTATTATATTGTTTTCTTTTCTTCATTTATTGATGTAAACCTCTCTGGGATACAAAACTCTCCCTAGCGATGCCTAAAACTCTCCCTAGCGATGGGTTTCTAGCATATGGACCACCACTTTCTCTTCAACTCTCTAGCCTGATAAATCTCACTTCCGCTGCAAGCCTTTTCTTCAGTCACTGGTAGTCAATAAGTAATGGAGCACCCCTGACTTCTTCCCACTCTAGACTAGAGGATAAACTTACCTTGGGAAGCTGACTCCCACAGCAAACACAGCAATCCCCCTTTCTTTTAACTGCTTGGCTGGCACTGCCACATTGCCCTGAGATCTCCCATCAGTTAGGATTATAAGGATCTGAGGTATGGATGAGTTTCTGCCCCCAGAGAATCCTTTCCGAAGAATGTATTTCAGAGCAAGTCCTGTTTCTGTTCTCCCACCTCTGAGTTAAACAGAAGAAGGAGGAGGATAAGTTAACAATGCTCTCTGCTTCGTTTCCAATAGAAGACCTGTCATTTGCTCAGGGAAAATGCTAGAATACAGAATATGGTTTGTTTGGAAAGTCAACAGGTGATGGAGACTATAAATAAAGCAGGGCTGTATCACATAAGTAAAAACAATCTTGATAAAATAGGTGCAACATACACAAATATGCTGTTTGAGAGCAAAAAGAGAATGCATTCTACCTTTCCAGCAGGCAGGACAGCAAAGAGGAGCAAAAACTGTTTTGAGATGGTGCACGTTCCTCTTAAATGTAATTTCTACTTCATTCTTCTCCCCTTTCCCTACTGACTGTATAGGCAACAGACATCATACATTGCTTTGGAGTCAAGTAAGTCTTATCCAATAACACTTTACTATCAATTGGCGGGAAACTACACATTACATATGTACAGTCATACCTCGGGTTGCAATCGCTGCGGGTTGCCTGTTTTCGGGTTATGGACATGCCGAACCCGGAAGTACCAGAATGGGTTACTTCCGGGTTTCGGCGCTTTGCGCATGCACAGAAACACGAAATCACACTTTGCCCATGTGCAGAAGCGCCGAATCACAGCGCTGTGGGTTGCGAATGTGCCTCCCGCATGGATCACGTTTGCAAACCGGGGTTCCACTGTACAATGAAATCCAACTGCCCTTCTACCACATGAGAAAACCCCACAAGCTTCTGGAGAGGAACATTAACACTCTCCACACACCACTTCTCTGGTCCAAATTGCCCCACCCATTCACAGTCAGGGGGTTCAAAACAAACACTTGCCCTATGGTACCTTCTAATCAGGGGAATCTCCAGGTTGCAGCCTGGGGCAACTCTATTATATTCTGTTTCATTTGTTTTAACACACAAGAAGCTACTTCTCATAGAGATAGATCAGAACCTGGCACTCAGGGTGAGAGCACGTATGATGCAAGTTCATCTCTTGGCAGTCACAAGAGCAAGTAATGACTCGCACGCGAGGAACAGTCACCGCATCCAATGGAGGTGGCTCACACATGCATAGTCATCGGGTACCAAGTTATATATGTATGCCATGATTCATATTGCCCTGCTTGCGGGGGTTGCTGCGCTACAAAGATTTCTAAAGAGTCACTGCAGGTGCAGTTTCATCTCTGCCCCCACACTTGCACTCCAACATCTGTTAAATGTTAGGTTGCAGAAGTCCAAGACATTAAGTGCTGTTCTGGGAAGCTCCCTCGGATTTTACTAGCTGGTCACTAGATCTATTAGCCAAGCATTTTGGCTGTCACAGGGCTTTTCGTCTTCTGCTGAGGGAAATCATGCATGACGTACAAAGAATTTAGACTGCAACAAACACAAGGAATGACTGGAAATGATATACAGTGTGGTAAAACAAGTGTGCTGGTGGTGGCAATACCACAATGCTAACACTTCGCATAACTGAAGAGGCCATCTACGGTGAGAATTACAGAATGGTCATATTCAGTATTATATTTTCTTGCATACTTCCAGTCACCACTCCAACTAACTCTGTAACAAAACTGCCTTGATTATCTCCGTTTTCTATGCCTGTTGTGGGAGTTTGACCATTTCCAGTTACTGTACTCTTTCTTAGAGTCTGCTTTTATTTCCATTCAAAATGACCGGGGCAAAATTGTGAATAAACTCCTTTTAAAATAAATCACAGTGTTACCCCCTCATTTCCACATGCCTACAACTCTTTATTTTGGGCCATGTTTATTCAGTTTTAAAAAAATGACCCTCATTGTGATTTCTGTATTTCCTTGTGTAGTCAGTATTTGATCATACTCACGCTTTGTGGTGCTTGGTTCTTTAATCTGCACACTTCTCTTTGTACCACCCTATAATTCTCAATTCTCTAAACTCCTGCCAGAGCCGGCTTTGATCTTTTCTAGGTCTCCCCTTTATTCCCTTACTTAAACGTTCTCTCTCTTGAGCCACATGTCAAGAACGCATCAGCAACACTGCAGTAGCAGTCAAATCTTCCTTAGCCAGCTGCATTTTGTCATTGCTTTGCTTCCATCACTAAATGACTTGAAACTCTTGACGGCTTTGATTTTAAATGCGGCAGGCTTTAAAAAATAATAATTTCTTAGATCCTGTGCAACCAGGGCTGTTTTTTGATTGAGGAGATGGGAGTTCCTTTCAGTCAATGAGCTGGCAGGCCCTTCAAGCCAGGAATGTCCTTTCCACACTGTTTGTTATGACAAAATTGACACACGCATACCTCACATTCATATGAATACCTGCATGTGAGGCGTGTGAGTTTGTCACCAGAAAACAGCCTCCTCTTTGTTTTCTGGCACTGTGTCTTCTTGGCACTAATACCCAGAGAGAAAAAGGAATGGTATACCCCACAAGTGATGTAAAATTTGCATGCAAGTGATTAAAAACACTGTGGCAGGATGCTTATCCTTTTCATGTGTCTTATCAGCAAGAAAGTGATTTTTTGAAGCACAATGGGCTTGGCCATGAAGGAGGACACTATTAGAACCAGAATCACCCTATAGATATCGACTCACAGCTCCATTGCACTAGCGGGAATCCTTGAATTGGCTTCTACTAACAGAATGAGGTGGCTGAATCTGGCCCACTCTATTTTAATGCATGCGTCATTGGTTGTGATACTTCTAAACTGCTTGAAGCCTATCTTAGCATTAAGAGCCACAGACAAAAGATTGAAGAGGGAGGGGGAGAACCAAGTGGCCATGAATGCAGACCTTCATCTTTTCTAATTCTGCCCTCTGAAGTGGTTGCTGCCATCCTGGCTATTTTTGCCAGTGATATCTTTAAGCTAAAACCAGGATTTACTGGCAAACTGAAGGACGTTATCTCTGCTGGAGCTGTCAACGTTCTCTTCTCAGCATTAAAGGAATGTCAGCACATGTCTAGATTCCAGATATTCAATACCATTTCACAGCCTCTGCTTTCAGTTGCACTTCAGAAGCAGTCAAAGAGGAATCGGGGGTATGCTTTTCATACCCTGTCTTCTCTTGAAACATTAACAGCTCAGTCCAATCCCACAAGAGGCAGAGAGGAATCTCCACTTAGCACAACAGAACCCCATTTCTCTCTCTCCTCCATCTCTTTCCTGGTGACAGGTGCATACTTGGTGTCCAAAATGATCATGCAGAGGGAGGGCTGCGTGGGAGCCCTGGAGGTGTGCAGAAATCTTCCTGGCGCATAGAGTGTCTGTGTGCACATGTTGGGGTTTGAGAGAGAAGGGAGGAACTATGCTTCAAAATAAGTAAAAATGAGGAAAGCTTTCTAAATATTAGGATACACCATGTTATGGAGAAATATATATGCAAAAACAGCACAAATTAGCCACTTAGAGACCTCATGTCTATCCCTGGGGACAAAAAAAAATCCACAACCCACCCACCCACCCCTACATCATTTCTGGAATACAGGCAGCGACCGTCTTAGGTGTGTCTGATATGTGCGTGACATCACAAAAGGGGGCGGAACGGAGAGAGGGTGCTGCCGATGCATGCAGAGGTCCAGAATGTAACCACCACACATGTACACTAGAAGGAATTCCAAAGCTGAGGAATGGGCACCCAGAACAGTTCCTTGTAAGTCCTTGCTGTACATGAAGGTTGTCACCGAGACCATCTCTGATTCACTGTAATGTTTGTAATCTCGTGGTCTGCTGTGTGCCTTTGAATACTATTTTGCTTGGAATCACAAATAGAGAAAGTGCTGTTACACTCAGGTCCCACTTACTGGCTTCCCATAAGCATCTGGTGGGCTACTGTGAGAATAGGAAGCTGGATCCATGCCTTTGGCCTGTTCCAGCAGAACTGTTGTTGGTGGTGACCCACACTCTGATTCTTAATACATCCACTTGGAAATAAGACCTATTGGATTAAATGTAACTTACTCCCATGCCAGCGTTTTTGTTAAGTGAGTACATGCCAAGTCAATAAAACTTGACTTGGCAAGGTTTTTGTTAAGTTAGACTGACATTTAAACTATTTGCACCATGGGACACTGAATATGGCTGGATATGGAAAATCAGCTTAAATATAAATATACCAATAAAGTTAGGTCCCAGGAAATGATCTGGAGGTACATGAGGCCATCATATTGCTGAAGCTAAGCTGGTGGTCTGGTTGACAGGAGACCAGCTGGGAATCAAATAGATGCCCCCCCCCCCGATTCCATAAAATAATGAAGTCAGGATATAAATCAAGGAATAAATCGTTAAATATTTCATTCACAACATCGAAAGTAAAATGTTCCAAATACAACAGGAACATGCAACTATCAGAATGAAACTATTACTTGCCAACTACTTATTTTAACCTCCTTAATAAGAACTCGCACATATAATAATTCTTACTTGAACACAATCTTCCTGAGTTTGTCTTTTATCTCCTGCTTGGTGAAATATGCATCCAAAGGGAACTCCAAATGAGGAGTGTTGCTGAACTGTATTGCTCCCACTCTGACCTGAAAGGGGAGGGGAAGGTCAACAAGGCGGATTTATTTTTATGCAGTTGCTGCCATTCCAGGAATGCTCAAAATGGCTACAGCAAGAACAGACATGGGAAGTGAACTAGCAAACCCCATAAAGATAAACTAACAAGAATTCCCCAAGTTGTCTATATTCTCCTACAGACATACACAACATGCACAACCCTACACAACATGCATCTCCCAGATTCTACATGGCACCCAGTGAGTGGAATAAACTGGGGGTGGAGGGTGCTCACCTTTCCTGGATTGATGTCCAGAGCATCACAAAGTTTGATTGCTAAGTATTTTGACCTTTCAAAGCTCCCTTTGCCAATGCTGTAGGATCCATCGATCAGAAACAAGACATCAACCGGGGCAGAGCAATTCATTACTGGCAGAAGAGAGAGGGGTCTTTTAATCACAACACATAGTAATAATGTTAAGAAGTCAGGTTGGCTGGGAGGACAGAAGGAGGAGGAGAAGAAGACTGGCAGGGGGTGGGGTGAAGTATACATGCTGAAAAGAAACCAAGGATAACATTCATTATAATACATTAGGAAGTGAAGGTCCAGAAGGAAATAAGAATTCAAATGCACATCACCATTCATTAAACAAAAACTCAGTACATTGCACTTCTTTGTTTTGTTCCCAGTTACTGAAATTTTCAGCCTCTAGCTCACAAGTGGGGAACCCTTTTCAGTGCAAGGGGCACAGGCAAAAATAGGCAGAACAATAACTGTGAATTTAATCTCTGTACTGTAGGCTAGTTTTATCACACTCACACACGCCTCTCTGTCCTCTGTGCAGTGTCTGTAATCACAAGTGATCAGGATCTAACCAGCATCACTCCAGCCATTCCAAACTCCAGGAAGTGGGAGAGATGATAATATTGAACGTAGCATATGGTTACATGTTGCAAGCAACTGTCTTGCCTTGTGGTTCCAAACACCAGCCTGAGAAAGCCTTTAAACCTGCAACCCTCAAGATACTGTTGGACTCTCTGATTCCCATCAGCCTCAGCCAGGATGACCAATGCCCAAGGATGATGGGAATTACAGCCCAAGAACTTTTGCAGAACCACAGATTCTGTACTAATCCTTAAAGCACATCCCTAGTGGGGTCAACAACTTTCAGGGTCAGGTATTCCCCAAAGATGGCTCACTCCTCTAAGCTCAACTAACCTTCTCATGGCGGGGGGGGGGGATGTCATAGTATCATAGAAACTACAGTCTGAGAGGAGAAGTTATATCTGCAATACTAGCTGCCATAAATTGCTGATTAATCATGACTGCCTATGCGCTGAGAGGAATTTTCTCTCTCTCTTATTATTTAAAGACACAAACGAGATGTCGTGGAGCCTCTTTTGGCTTTATAGCTTTGTTAAGGATGATTTAGGTACATTGCATTCTGCCTGAGGGACTTGGCATTAATGATCCTTACAGTCTCTTGCGGCTCTAAGATTCTATTAAATCCATAAGTTTAAACACTTGTGGTTTGCTTGAAACAAGTTTCACAGAGTCAGTTTCATACTAGCATCAGGTTTTCCTGAGACCATGTCCTGGTGTTACCTGAGCATGCACAAACTTGCCTGCAAGGCAATTACTAGTTGCTAGGAGTGTGTGCCAAGGTAGAAGCTTCAAGTTGACAGAGTTGGATTAAGCTAAGGTTGTCCTTTCATTTTACAGGGAGGGGCCTGTGAAAATGTGCAAAGCACAAACATGCCCTTGGAAATTTGGAAAACATTTGTTTCAGTCACTGTATATACTCTGCATCCCTGAAATTAGTTATAAAAAAAGGAAAGAAAAAGGACTACACTGATAAATAGGGAATAAGCATGTCAGCAAGTAAAGGCTGCTTCCATGCCACAGCACTCAAAACAGTGCACAGAAAAGCTATCAGATTCACTTACTGAAAGCCCAACTACAGCAGAGACAATGGGCAAAATCAGAAATGGAATCTTACAAATCGTATTCCCCCAGGCTATATGTGCCAAATTCCATTAAATGTGGGAGAAATCTAAGATCAGCGTTCCTAAAGTTTCTAATGCTATGTTTTTTAACAGCAGCCATGCAGGAGAAATGGTTGTCTTCATTTTGATTACAGCAGTGACACCAAGAGAAGGGGGCCTGCTAGCCTTTCCACCCCGCCCAGTGTTCAAGCCACACCTCAGAAGCTGCTGTGTGCAGTAGAGGAGCCCGGCTTTTTATTCGCCTTGTTTATTTTAAGCAGATGATGATGTTCTCAGTTATCTGCCCTCTTGTGTCTTGTTTCTTCCCCTCCCCATTTTAATTTTTAATGATTGCTTTGTTGTTTCTTGAATGTTCTTAGCTTCTCAGAGTCCTACTCTGGTAGATGTAAAAGGTGGGACCCACATTATTCTAATAAAGTAACAAGAAATGCCATCTTTAAGGGAAGAGTTAAATCGCCTTGCTCTATACTGCTCCAATCAAATTCAGAGTTCCACTATCATCTGCTTATAAGTAAAAGCAAACATTGGGGAAGCCAGTTATGATTTCCCTACATCCTATATTTTTGTTTAGCCTATTCCAAGAGACCCCTTCACATGAGGGCCCAAACCCTGTCCCCAGCTCCCTGGACCCTATGATTTCTATGCATGTAGGGTTTTACTGACCTGGACTACCCATCATATAGGATTGTACTTTGCATAGAGGCAGTGTTTTTTCTGGGGGACACACACAGGGGTACGCATATCCCCCAACATTTTGTGTATCTAAATTGAGGGGCAGTATTTCAATATGAGTAGGAAAATGAGAGTACCTCTAAATTTTTTTTAAAAAAAGCAAAAACACACTGCATAGAGGTCTGCATGCATATGCTTCCTTGCTCAGACTTCCAGACTCAACTTGTGAACAGTAGGTGGCTGGAACGGTGTCATCTGTGAATGGGACCAGTGGTATGGCCCAGCTGCCCCTCAATGCAGGGGAAACCCCCCTGCAGATAAAATGCATTAGGGGGACAAGAAGCATTTAATTGATAAAAGATTTTGACATTCAACAGGTATAGTGGGTCAATTTAAATCCTACGTAACTTACATATTATGGTGTACTGTGTTTGTTTTTATAGCCCCCTCCCACCTTAAACCATTGTTACCCATCCTAACTCCTCTGATATATAAAAACTGAACTAATTAAAAAAAAACAAGTAGGAACAGTTCATGCAGCAAGGAATGAAAAATTTGCATTTTTAAGTAAGGCAGCCATGTATTTATTCTTGATTTCCTCTCTCTTTTACTTTGTCTTCCAGGACAGCACTGATTATCCCCTTTGGCTTCGATTTCTGCCTAGTTAAAAAGATTTGAAATCAGTCCGCCCCCCCCCCTTAAAAACAGATTAAAAGGGATTGAAAGTTTTAAAGCATTCCACTGAAAGCCACTGAGTCATGTTATACAGTAACCTTGTTAATTCCTATCTGGCAATAGTCCACTGCACCCCTCATTAAATGGTTGCTGGAACACTGAGATGTTTCAGCAACAGAGGATAATACTATAGCTGAAATTAATCCGCTAGGAAAAAAGACATATACTCAGAATGCGCAGCCAAAGGTGTCAAGCACACATCCCAACACACAATTAATGGGTATAAACCATACAGTTTCCACAGCTGCTCTTCTCCCCAAGTTCACCTCCCACTACAGCAACATAAAAACTTTTCAGCCTGCAGATCAAGCCAGCTTGGCAGCATAAATATAGAATAAATTGCACAACTGACATTAGGAGCTCATAGTCAAAGATCAGAAATTCTTTTAAATAGCTGGGTGAATAAAAATATGTTGATCATGTAATGAAGGGTACAAATCTGCAGGCGGGAGAACTAGGCATTGCAAGAGCTTTTTGTGCAACAAACAAAAAACACTCACACTGGCCAGCTGCTGAAATTTTCTCAATGGTTTCCTGGCTGACGTGCAGTTCTTGGATGCTCCATGACACAAGTGCTGTAAAATCAAGTTGTCAACACAGTTAACCAGCTATTACCAAAATATTTTAACAAAACCTCTTTAATGCATTACTTTCAGATGATTTCCAGAAAATATCAGGATAGGGACAGGCAGCGGTGGAGCAAGCCCACCGGGCACCCAGGCGGCGCACATGACCTGCGCCCAAGGGTGGGGCCAGCCGGGGCAGGATGCGCTGCGGGGCCTCTGAGGAGTCTGCCTGCCTCCTCCCACTCAGCCGCCCCACAGTTGGAGGGGAGGCAGCAGGCAGACAGTTTGGGACAGCGCGGAGCCTGCGGGCACCCAAGCCACCGCGTCATTCCCAGGAGAGATGCGTGACTTGGGCGTGCTGCGTGAGTGCCGCCCGCCATTTTTTCACCCCCCCTCAGTGGTGACACCCGGGGCGCATCGCCCCACTGCACCCCCCTTCCTCTGCCCCTGAGGACAGGATAGCTTGTGCGCTTTCTCTTTGGCACCCATTTAAAGATGCAAATGGTCATACGATAAGCACAATAATCTAGCTTTTTCAGCTGCAGAAAGGCTATCAAGGTACGCAAGACACAAAAGAATACTAGGCGGTATTCAACTAAATTTTACTCTTGAGTAGACCCACTGAAATTAATAGTCGTCATGATCATTAGTTTCAATGGGTCTACTCTGGGTTAAATACCACCCATGTTGCTTCAACACTGAACAAAATGTTATGGAATTGACGGAGCTGACTTAAATCTGACTGGTATCAGTGTATAAATTGAGTAATTTCCTTACAATTGAAAATATTTGTTAATCATTTTCAAACTTTACCAGGTCACAGCATAAAGTTTGTTTGAAGGGGTTCACTGGAGAGTTTTGTGGCTCACGTATTGGTACATCTTGCTTGGGCCCTCCAGACAGATCTTGATAAACTAGAACTTTGAGAAGGTTTAGACATAATGCCATGCCAAACTACGGCATATGAATGTCCTAGGCATACAGGCTCCCAAAAATGAGATTGCAGCTATTCTTTCTGTTCCTACTCCTGTTGAGATGCTTTAAGTCAAGTTTAGTTTGTCATCCAAACCTGGGCTTGTCTCCAGCAAAACAAATCACAAGCCCAGGTTTGGATGACACCCTAAACCAAATAATGGTTAAGCTTGCAGAAGCACAGCAACAGGAGAACCAGAGGTGGTGTGAAGAAAGTGTGATCTCCTCTCGGGGAACTCTCAGCCTCCTGTGTGTTGCAGTAAGCAACGGTTTGGCTAGCAACAGTTTGGCTGGGTGAGTCAGCTTGATTCCTGTTGCTGTGAGACAACAGGATCAGAAAGAAGGATTGTGTGGAATGTTGTAACTTAAATAACGAAGAGAGCGACCTGGTTGTATACCATTCTGGACACCACACAAATGCTGTTTTAAGATTTGTACCATTGATATTGTTCATTTTCTGTTCATGCCCAGCACAGCACAGTGTATGATTTGGTCACACATCTGTGTGGAGCTGATGAACAAGTACCATACAAATTTGTGCCTGAGTGGATGCAGCCTTATTCCTTATTCTACAACCATCACCACCTTTCTCCTGTGTTTAAAAGGGCAGATTTTGCAGGACACCACAGTCCACCCACGATTATTTACCTTGTAAACTCACCTTGGGAAAACAGGAAAATGCAAGCGTAGGTAAGACACATCAAGAGGCTCATGATGACAGCACTGCGGGATAAAAAGGCACATACTATTTCTAGGAAAGGTGCTAAACATATTATCTGACTTTTAAGATCTTGACTATCAAAAGGTATTAGTGGCAGCTGGTGCATGCTGTAGAATTGCAAACAGATCCTTTTTCTGACTGTATGTCACACATCAGCACCATTTAACCTTATGAGCTACTTATAAACCTCCTTATGCTGCTCTAAACAGCAATGACATTTTTGCATAAACAAAGATCTGGCCTCTATCTAGCTGGCTAGTGCCCATGTTTACTGTAGCTAAAACTTTCCATTTGAACTGTACATGGAAACTATAGTTTGGTGACGTAAGGCTGCCATGACTCATTGGCGAGTCTTGATCTATTGTTTGTGAATCATGTGCTGTGCTATATATGTAATGCCCCATCTACCAACTCACAAACCTTAATTTGAGCTCCTCAGGTTCAGCACTGTTTTTCAATAGCAAGCTTTAGGCTAGAATTCTGGGAAGCAGCATATTAATGCCTACGGATCAGCATCTCTTGCTGAAGGTAGACTAGATATATAAAGAAAGATGTCACACAGCATAGCTCTATCAATGGAGGCACGTAGATCTGAGCCTGGCTAATACCTAATGGAAGGCCAGCTGAGAACTCAACATTGCTACATCGAGCTACTTGGATACAGTCTGAGATAGTGATTAATATCCTTTCAGGTATTTGGCCAAAGGTAATGTCAGAGCTAAAAACAGTAGAAACGTATTTAACATAGGACTGCTGGTCCTAAATCTTTCCAGAGGCTTTTGGGATGCCCTGGAGCCTCATTTTCCTATACCATGTATTAACCAAGTGGTTCTTTGCATCTACAAACTGGTAGTTCAAGCAGAGTACGTTTGAAAAGGCGCAAGTGCTTCTCCTTGCCAACCACAGTCCATGTCCCTACGTCAGAGGCCGTATGCTTTCTAGGGAGACTCAAATCCCACCACCTCTTATTTTACTAGCTGAATTCTGGACATTTGCCTGACACTTGTATACCTAGTTTCTTATATTTTACAAACATAATTAATGCTCAAAGGGCTGATTCTCTACAGGACAGGTCATTCTGTTTTTAACCCAGGAATGGAGAAGCTGTGGCCCTTCAGATGCTGTTGGACTCCAGTTCCCACTGGACTCAACAAGCATGGCCAATGGCCAAGGAACACAGGTGTTGTAGTCCAACAACTGGAGGGCCCCATTCCTTGTTTAACCAAATGAAGGTGACAACAACAACAACAACAACAACAACAACAACAACAACAACAACAGAGTTCCTCAAATAGCTCTGGTTCCCTCTTTCTCCAGTCCATCTCCTGGTACATGCCAATAAGATAATGATATATTTCTCCACTCCCCACAAATGCGCACTCAAATAACTCCAGAACTGCTTGACTGTAAATTCCCAGAAACACATGAACAAGTCCCCACTTGCCCTGGCAGGTGAGTCGACCAGGACGCTATAGCACAAAGTTTAGGGAGATAAGGGTGTTTTCATGACACTCCTATCTCAACTTTAGATCTCAGATTTCTCAAGGGAAATTATTTCACCCAGCTGCCCCGCTCTACTCTTTTAAAGGAAAAACTGAGAGCAGCAAACATAGCATGCACTTATGAATAAATTTATTAGGCAGTACTTACAAACATCTGTATCACTAAGAGTCTGAATGTTCATAGCTGTGAATGGAACAACAGCTGTGCAAAAGTTTTAAAGGAGCCTGAGCTGCATTTATAATACATATTAATACTGTGTATATATATTATATTATTATAAACACACATGACCAAACTAGATATGATACCTTAAGTGTGTGCTTTCCCTATTCCTATATAAATCAGGGATGGAAGTGTCTGCATCTAACCAAAACCACCACCAAATAGCAGGCAGGTAAGAAGAATGCCTAACACTGCTAAAGCTGTGCTCCATTTCTTTTAAGCACTCTGCCCCCAAGCCCAGCTCTGATGTGGGCAGAAAAATAAACGCTTAAGCCAGAAAGGGGCTCTTAACTATGTGGCCCAATTGTGGTCCTCTGGGCCTCTTTCTGGCCTTCAGAACTCTCCCCAGGCCACACCTCTTACTTGTCCTACTTTGCACTCCCTAGTACATTTTCCCGGCTGAAATGTGGCCTCAAACTTCTACTTGTTTGGATGATGGGTTGTTGTTGTTGTTGTTGTTGTTGTTGTTGTTGTTTAGTCGTTTAGTCGTGTCCGACTCTTTGTGACCCCATGGACCAGAGCACGCCAGGCACTCCGGTCTTCCACTGCCTCCCACAGTTTGGTCAAACTCATGCTGGTAGCTTCGAGAACACTATCCAACCATCTCGTCCTCTGCCGTCCCCTTCTCCTTGTGCCCTCCATCTTTCCCAACATCAGGGTCTTTTCCAGGGAGTCCTCTTTTCTCATGAGGTCGCCTAAGTATTGGAGCCTCAGCTTCACAAACTGTCCTTCCAGTGAGCACTCAGGGCTGATTTCCTTAAGAATAGATAGGTTTGATCTTCTTGCAGTCCATGGGACTCTCAAGAATCTCCTCCAGCACCATAATTCAAAAGCATAAATTCTTCAGTGATCAGCCTTCTTTATGGTCCAGCTCTCACTTCCATACATCTCTACTGGGAAAACCATAGCTTTAACTATACGGACCTTTGTTGGCAAGGTGATGTCTCTGCTTTTTAAGATGCTGTCTAGGTTTGTCATTGCTTTTCTCCCAAGAAGCAGACGTCTTTTAATTTCGTGACTGCTGTCACCATCTGCAGTGATCATGGAGCCCAAGAAAGTAAAATCTCTCACTGCCTCCATTTCTTCCCCTTCTATTTGCCAGGAGATGATGGTTAGAGAGGTGTAAATGAGCATGGGTGGAAAACTATGTACAAATGTAACATTTATATTCATTTCTCCACACACTTTTGTCTCTGGCCCTGCCCACTCCTGACATCTGACTCCCTGGAAGGTTGCCCAGAAGGAAACATGGCCCCTGGGCTGGAAAAGATGCCTCCCTCACCCGTCCCCTTGGCTTAAACCTACAGACAGCGGCAAAACCAGGCAAGAGAAGAGCAGGTTTTGCTCCCCTCCTCAATGCACTCTATTTTGGTGCAAAAAGTAGATTCCACCTCTGAGTTATATGTAAATAGGGCACCACATCTCTCCAAGACATAATTGCCTCATGTGTCTAGTCTGGCCTTATCCATAACTTGTATTTGAGGGACAGTCACCAAGACTGCAGCTGAAGGGGAACAACCAAGGACACAGATGCTCTGAGCTATGGTCCTTCTTCCCCTTTCCGCAGAGAACCTGGAATAAGACCCATTCAAAGAAACAAGAAAAAATGGAGCTCTGATGTTTTACTAAAACTTGTGGCTTCCAAAAGGGAAAATGTGCTGAAAGTCAACTGGGCAAAATATGCATCACTGTACGAAGAAGTTTGATCTGTTTGTGGTTTGAAAATGTAGCCTCTGAGATGTAAAACCAAAAGCACCATTGTACACTATTTGTTCGATTATACTACCTTCTTCATATGTTGACACAGAAGGTTGGACATTAATGTCTGTTGGTAGTTTAGTGTTTAAGAGTTGCAACTTTGGTATAGATTTTTGATTCTTTTTAAAAAACACACAAGAGAACTGAGAAGGATTAGGACAATTATCGAAGTGTGTGAAGGATATGGAGTTTCAAGCGATGATGAGGAATCAAGTATGAGCAGACAAAGTGTCCCTGCAAATGTTTCACCACGTCAAAAGTTCCTGCTGTTTAGAACACACACTATAACTTTCCTAACACAAATGTTTCCAGAAATGATGAGGCAATGAAATATATAACCATAGATCTGCTTTGTTCCATGCCCTAACTCAGCCCATGCAACCAGATATCAAAAAGTCGTGCAAACTGGATATTTACCATCTAGAAATGGCTCCTTAAGTTGATATTCAACCTTTTTGTATGTCGCTTAAAGACTATTTTGTAGGAAGCAACTAATGTCAAATAAAACAACTCCTTTCTGCTTTTTGTAGTTTCTGTGTATGCTTATTATCACCTAAGAAAGATAGGCAGGCAGTTATACACACTAAAACGCAACCCAAAGCACCTAAAAATCTGAGCATCATATGCCTAAATTCAACTCACATTCTTAGCTGGGTGAATTGATCCTACATTTGCCAAGAGGGCAGGCATGTAGGTGACTACATATAATTCTAAGGAACACAGTTCATAGCAATTTTGCTTAACTCTTCTCCCCAGCAGACATAATCATCAAAATAGTTGAAGTGTGTACTTGCCTAGAACAACAGGCCCTACAACAAGTGTTGCCAAAAAATGGGATGGGAATAAATCATTAGAAAGTGTCAAGCAGTAGGTACAACTTTAATTAATTACTGCCTCCCTTTTGATATGGATCCAACATACAACAAGTTGGCTCATTAGGCTGGGGACTTCAAGCCCTCCTCCTCCTCCTTGCAGCAAGAGACTGAAAGAACACTCATATAATAATGGAATCTTAGAAATAAAACAGACTTTGAAAAAGAATCTGGTTGTTTTAAAGGTCAGCTGTTATAAAGAGCCGGTGCAACAAGTAATACAAGCTTTTGTGCTCTTTTTGCAGATGCAGCTTATGGCTGCATTTATTCTAGAATCAGCGGAGATTGCGTTTGGTTTTTTCCCCTAAAGGAGTCTACACACTATCTACATGTACTGCATATTTATTTGCCCCTTCTTAAGACATTCTGAAAGTCAAAGTTCACTGCAGACTGATTCTGCAGAGTTTGATTACCCCACAGTTTATCCAATAGAAAACAGAAGTAGGTTGTCCAGGCAATAGGGAAGGATGTATTCAGACCTGCCCAGTGCATTGTGGGTGGGCGTATGCCAAGACTGCAATCACCACTGCCTTCTACATTCACTTTGGACGCATGCAAGTAGGAAAAGGCACAGCCTAGTCAAGGGGACAGGTTTCAAACATGTATCAAGTAACCACACCAAACTTTGTAAGCGGCAGGATTGAGAGTCAATATAGACTGAAAACACCATGCTAAGGATGAGCATGAACAATACTGAACTGAGAAAAGCTACATTTTTGTACTGCAAATTGGTTAGTCTTAATTTTAGACAGACAGACCAAATGCTGATTCCTATTTAGTACCATTTTAGCTGAAGCAAGAGACCTACTTCAACTTATTTTAAGCCTTCTAATTGAATTAGATACACCTGCTATTACAAATCATGAAAGCTAAGGTGGAACAGGTGAGTCAGGGAGGCTTACATTTGCTTTGGTTGACAAGTTCTAAAGCTCTTGAGCAAAGAGTTCATTTGGTTCAGATAGAAAGAACCACTCAAGAAACAGCCCTTTATTGCAAGCTTCTGTCACAACCGAAAAATGCATAAACAATTTGGAATCCCCATATTATCCTTGGAAGGTCTAGTTTTACACATGTATATATGATATTCCACTGCTATTTAATCACACCTCAGCTTGGATCTTATTATTGCTTTCCCCATTAATCAAACTTTGAACGAAGCCTAACTTGTGGTCCTGGTGGGATGTAAAAATATATTTTTTGTTCATTTTTTGTGTTGAGGTAAACACATTCAACATCACGAGGTATCCAAACTGTGAGCATGTGCTGCTTGTTCCAATAATAATCTGCTATTGTATGGCAGCTTCACATGGTGTTTTATGCGCATGTGCACAAATATTTTACTGTGTATATCACACAAGGATTGATGCAACTTCCTACTGCATGTAGAAGTACTGGTAAGCTCATGTTTGTGGCTGTAAAATGGGTGGAGTAGTCCAAAGATTCATAATCTTCACAATGAAGCAGCCAAACAAGCAAGCAAAATGAGGAAAGCAGCTTATTGATACTTATGCTGGAGACTTATGCTGGAATCTTATGCACTCCCATGTTGGGCTTACTTCTGAATAAACGTGTTTAGGGATGTGCTTTCTTTCTTTCCTTATACAAGAATTAGCCTAACAACAACTCACATACATCACATTTAAAATGCCTATTGAAACAAAAGATGCAGAATACATGGCTACAGATACTTACACACTTAATGAAATTGGAACCATCTAGGGCTAACAGAAGAGCAATCAAAGAGCAAAATGGTGAGCAGGTGCACATCTTGTTTGGTGAGTCATTTAATCATCGATCAGCTGATAGTGATCTGGCCTATATTTACTACCTTTTGATCATAACAAGGCCTTGAAAACCCTTCAGAAAAAATAAATGAGATCCTATCCCAGCGGACTAGTGTCATGCACATTCCCACTAAACCATCCAACCCATAGTAGTCAAGACATGGCCCTTGTTTTACTGTGCATACAAGATGGTCAGTTATTTGTGGATAGTAAGTTTGTTGGCATTGGTCCAACTAAAAATCTTACAATGGGCTGCTCACTCCCCAATGCATTCTGCCACAGAATCACCCTACCGAGATCCATGAAAAATATATAAATATCCTTGAGGCATCAATGCAATTTTTGATTGATTAGGCCAAGAGAAAAGAGAAAGTGATGAACTGGTAGGGAATATGAAGAATAGGCTAGGCTTACATTAAAGGGAAAGGAATAAATTTTGTTTTCCCTTTGCACATCTTACATAGGAACATTTGGTGGGACTGGCAAATAGGTTGTTCTTCCTAAAGTCTCCCATGCCACTCCAATGTCACAGGCTTCGTGTCTGTTCCAGGCATGTTACCTGTTCCAGACTTTTAATTGGCACTGCCATGGTTGAATCTGGGAACCTGGGCTTACAATGCCTATGCTCTACCACTACATCCCTTTCCTTGTTCTGGGGGCCACATTTCTGCCTTACCTCACCATATCGACTCACTGTTCTGATTCAGTTAGACCAGCAGCTACATTTTTTGCAGCTGCTCCCAGAAACCTGCCCCTGAGAGGCCCTCAGCAAAGCAGATGAGCACATGTCACTGATAAGATCATGTCGTGGTTGCATTTGCAGAAAGGGATCCATTTTATTTACAGGTATGCTTCCAGGAAGCTGGCATGGTTCCTGAGGCACACAGATAGACAAAGGAGATACCTATCTCCCCATCTAAGTGCACAGAGTAGAAACAAGACACTGCTCTCAACCCAAAAAAAGAAAAGAAAAAAATGTAGAAATAAATCACCTTTTGATTTTTTGCACTGCAGGCAACAGCTGCCCCCTTTTGGTAACTGTGAAACTAGGAACCGACTTGTGGCTATTAACATACCATCACGGGCAGCTAGTCCAGGACGGGGAGGAATTGCGCACAAGGTTCTGTGGAAAAAATGGAGAAAGCCATGTCAGCTCATTCGAGAGTATCTAAAAGTCACAACAGAGTAGTATCTTTCTGGGGGCAAATACAGTGTAATAGTGATCAAGCTTTCAAGTTCTCCAGAACTCTTTTTAAGGCTGCATGTTAATGAAGTTGGGACTGCAAACTCTTGGGGTTTTGCCCATTTTGCTTCATACCATAGGAGGAGAAGGCAGGCCAGCTGCCAATCAATCAATCAATCAATCAAATACATACATACATACTTAAGAGAGACAGAGGAAGATGGCAGGTGAGTGTCGTGCCCCCACCACCTCAACACAAATCCTGGTTACGCCCATGCTTCATACCCAAGTCTTGCAGAAGAGTTCTGAGGAACTTGAAAGTTTGAGAACTGTTTCATGATATTTTAGTTCCGTGAAAATCTACAACTGTTATAAACACTGAGTGGGCGGAGAGATGGTGCAAGACTCCCGAAGCCCCCACCCCGCCCTATGTTGCGCAGTCCCCCCCCCCCTAAAAGTTGCAAAACGTGCCACCAGCTGCGTTCGGACCGTTGCGCGTCTTCAGGCGCTGGTGCGGGAGGCGCCCTCATTTCAAAGAGCAATTCCTGGAGTCCCAGCGCCCAGATGCATTGCTGCGGATCGAAAGGGAAAGGATGCTGAAATTCAAACTCCACCGGCAGGCTCGCCCTCTGCTACTCCTGCGCTTGCTTTCCCAATGCCAGGACCGTCCGGGGCATTCACTTCTCTCCTTCCTCGGATGGGTCTGCCGGATTTCTGTCCCCGAAGCGCCGCTTGCTTTGCGCCACAAATCTCCAAGCTGCTGAGCGCAGGGCCGAACCATGCGCGGTGTCCCCCTTGCTCTGACCCTGCACGCAGCTTTCA
This sequence comes from Podarcis vaucheri, assembly GCF_965113315.1. Taxonomy (NCBI): domain Eukaryota; kingdom Metazoa; phylum Chordata; class Lepidosauria; order Squamata; family Lacertidae; genus Podarcis; species Podarcis vaucheri. The sequence goes on along the minus strand of NC_138763.1, from coordinate 52,213,248 downwards.
TTTTATTTTTGCTTAGGGTTTGCAGCCTCCCTACTGTAAACTCGCGGCTCCCTTTGCAAATCGCGAACGAGGCGCTCGTGGAACTTACCGCTTCCCTTGCGGATCCCCAGACGGAAGCAATGGAAGAGCAGAGCAATCTTTGCAAGGCGAGGTCAAGTTTTATCCCTCCACCCCCAGGTGCTCTCTACACCTAGCCGTCCTTTTCTCTCCCCTTTCTAAGTCACGGACTGCGCTGCAGCGCAGGCAGATCTTGCATCGGCCGCTCACCCCCAATAGTGGCCGTGGGGCAGATTCTCTCCTCCGGCGAGGCGCAGAGATAGCTGTTGCGATCGCCGAAGCGCCTTAACGCTTTCCGACGGCTGTTGCGCTTGCACCGATCCTGGACTACGAGCAGGCAGCCAGGCGATCCCAGGAAAGCCCCTCCTAACCTCCGCCTCCCGCCCCGTGCACACTTTTGACCGGGTGCCCGCGGAAGGAGGTGCGAATGACGCGCTGATCGACGCCCCCCTCGCCCTCCAAACCAAGCCAACCTCGAGGCTTCGGGCGGAACTCCAGCTGCTGCCCATTTGAACGTGGAGAGTGGGAGGGACGCGCTTCCCAAAGGAGCGGCGGGGCGGGTGGCTTCCTGACCCAGAGGAATGTACCTTTAAGGTGAGGAATGCCGGCCAGGAATGTCAACAAGCAATTACACACTGGGGTCAGAGCTAAAGCCAGAGGAGACTGGGGGCACAGACCCACCCTACTTTGCTTCCCTTTCAGGCTGCTGGGGCAAAGCATGTCCTCATAGACAACGTGGATTTAAAGTGCTTCCCTCATTCATTGCCTGTGGTGTGGGCTCTATCTCGACTAATGTTGGAGTTGATTCTAAGGAAATTGACTTGTTTTCCATTTACCAAACACTGGCTAACGTTTGATGGAGTTATCCCAGTCTCATGTCCCCGCAAGTATGTTATCATGAACTACAGCCACAATTCTCAAATCCCCAATCATCCCATGGCTCATACATAAATGCATGCATAGTCTCCCAAGATGCTTATTGAACCTTTACACATTTACTCCTAGAAAGCGCCTTCATTGCTGTGGAAAGAATAAACCAAAGGGGTTCTCAAACTGTTAGGCTTGCATCCATTTTGATCAGGGATTCACAATCGTGGTCTGCGGTGGCTGAAGACAGGAGATAGGGCATAATCAAATTAAGTATTCAGTCTGCTTCTTAATTGTATTTCAATTGCTTTTCTTTCTTATATTCTATTATAGTTTGAATTCTATGGAATTCAGATTGCAATACAGTAACAGGCAATAAGTGAGTAACAGCCACAGCAAATAAACTACAATTAAAGCTTTGACTGCATCTAGTGCAGCATATTACAACTGCTACAACAGGCAGAAAAACTATTAACTGGTGTACAAAGACTCAGGTGTGTGTGGCAAAATGTTTGGAACCACTGACCTAGATGTAGCACAGCTCCCTGCCTTGTGACAGGGGCCCACCAGCTGAGAGACCAGAGAATAGGTAACACTCTAACTATATGAGTGGGCTATTACCACCTGCAGGCAGATCCCATTGTAGCAGGCTTCAGCGTAATCTTATCCTGAGGACTAAATAAATTAAGTGATCATGGACCTTGTTCATCTGCAGAAGTTGTGTAGTTACATTTAAATTCTAGCCTTTGCTAGTAACCTAGTCACAACGTGAAGTGTATGATCAATTCAGAGCTGCACTTCTCTGTGATTGAAGGCCATGCACAAACAGGCTCGAGAGTAAAATGTTTCGATGTAAAGAAGATTCACAGCACAATCTTATGGATGTTTATTCAGAAGTAAATCTCACTGTGACCAATAGGACTAACTGAGCAATTCCAACCTGCAGCTGCATATGAAGACCTGACAGCCAGGGGGTTGGGGAAGAGCAGAGTTTCTCCTGCTTTTTGCTGCATCCACTGAGTTGACTCAACAGTGCCTGGGAACTGGGTCCTTTAGGGGACCACTCCTGCTTTGTATCCCATATCCAAAGCCTCCATCACCTACCTCCAACCTGAAACAGGGTTTTGTGCTAACTATCAACAGTGGGAGAACCAGAGGCAGGAAGTTGTCACCTGCCCAGATTCAGCAGCAGTCTCTGCACCTAAACACACACCATCCTAATCCTTCCCAGCACATCATCATCAGGAGAGGGGTGAGGATTGCAGACTGGGCGAGTTTAGCAGTAGTAAATAATAATAAATAATAAAATAAATACCGGTAATAAAAACAAAGAGAATCAACATACATTTTTCCCCAAAAGGAAAAAGGGTTCAAAAAAGGAAAAGAACAAACAAACCCACAATTCTACTAGCTACAATCACTAAACAAATCTATTTCTTTCTGTGAAGTCCTAAATACTTCTGAAAAGCCATTTTAAAATTAGACACATAAGAAACTTAAATACAGATTTTTAAGCCAAATAATTGAGGCCTTTATGGGCTACTTAATGGGGACGAAGATTTAAATGAATTGTCGTGTCTAGACTGAATAATTTCTTAAGCGATTGAAGTAAAAATCCTTCTATCCAGAAGGCATCATGCCTTTAAACTTCTGATCAGATCAACACAGAGGAAGCTGATCTTTGCAACTTGAATAATGATAAAGATGCAATTGGTTACACTGATAAGGGATGAGAGAAAGAAAACAAACACTGCCCAGACCATCATCTGAAGGCAAGCATGCAATCCAAAATGCAAGACAGGAAATAAACCTTGATTTATGTACTTAAGTAGTTACATTCTGACATGTCAACTGAATGTATTTTCAACTAAATAGTTTAAGATTACAGGCTTAGGTTAGAGTGAACAGTATGGATTTCAACAGTACTCAACAACTATACTATGCTGTTCATTCCAGCACAGGTTCTTCAAAGAGCTTTATCATTTCAGGAACTTTTTCTTCACCAAAGCGATCTTTTAGGAGAAAATAAATAATCTGTTCAAGCTTTGTAACCTATGAAAGGGTAGAAAAAACAGCCATTATAATGGAACAATTTTGTTTTAAGTCTGGGGGATGCATTTCACAACAGGTAAAACTGGTAATGCTCAGTGAAAGGACCCAACCAAAAACAAAAAAGAGGTATTCCTGCCACACACAAAGTAAAAAAAATAAATTAGAACAATTAGAACCCTCCCCACAAACAGGCAAGGCCAGCAAAAGGCACACATCAACAAAACCAAACATGGGCAGCTTCCCAGAGTGGCTGGGGAAACCCAGCCAGATGGGCGGGGTATAAATAATAAATTATTATTATTATAAAACACTCCTAACAAAAAAGGGAAAAAATAAGCAAGCACACAACACACATACTAAAAAGCAAGAAAAAGCACACTTAGCAAAACCTAAGCTAACTAGTTTGTAATACTCAAATCTGTCTACATCATGATCTCAGGTTGAATGCAAATGCACCTTCTGTCAGAAGGGAGCTTTTGGATCCAAACTCATCTCTCAAAATGAACTGAAATATACTGAAAATCAGTTGGAAAGCTGATGAAATACAGTAACATTTTGAAGTCAATATTGTTTGCCATCCAAATTTCAGCTAGAAAACAAATGCTTAAGTTTTATTTAGGAGAATAAAGTGAGCTGGGCAGCAACCTCTTAAAAAACATGTTTTATACCAGTGTCTGATGTTTCCATAACTGACAGTCTTGCTACCTCTTCAACATCCGTGATGCAGTCTGAACAGGGGCAGCCTGCCTTGTTTCACCACCTGAGGCAAAATGGGAATTGCTGCCTCCTGCTCTGCCCATGGCACCCCACTTCTGCCACTGCTGTGCCTGGGCTCTTGCTGAACTTGGCAGGATCCAAGGTGCTCCTCTAAGTGTTGCCAAGCCACAAATGGCATGCAGGAATTCCTTGGCTCTTGCCAAACTCAGCAGGATCCACGGTGCTGCTCACTTGACTTCTCTGGCTGACAGCAGCAACGCGGTGAGCCAGAACACCTCCCTCTCAGTGGCAGAAGTGGTGGGGTGGGTGGAGCGCCGCCTCTGGCACTTCTGCTGCTTGAGGCAAGCGCTTCACCCCGTGTCATGGGCGGATCAGATCTGGTCTGAAGGTGGATACAAAATACCAAAACAAACTTGCATTGGCTCTGCAAGCAATCAGGATTTGGAAACAAAGAGAACTTCAACTCCAAATTGAAACTTACTTGCTTTCTCAGCTCCATACAACAGCACTTAGTGTTCTTTACACATCCTGAAAGAAAAACAAATATATATAGCTTCTTGTAACACCACTGAACAGCAATAAGGCTGCCCATAGCAAGGCATTTCCAATTTTGTAAAATAAAGTACCGACTAAAAATTTGTGTTATGTGGTAATAAACTTTCCAAATCTTTATAATAAGTATGTGGGTTACATTTCAGCAAGAAATTACCTCAGGGTAAATTACTTACGATTCTCAATCTTGCTATCTTTTGCCGAGTTTTCGATTACTAGTTCATCAGCTACATTCATAGTATTAGTTCCAGATTTTTTTTTGACAGTTACTATATGAATATTCTTATTAACTCCTTTCACTGTAATTGTCACACACTCATTCAGTAAAAAACTTTTCAGCTTCTCTGCTGCTAAAAGGGAGCACTTTCCATCCAGTTCCATAATTCCTAGAATACAAATAAACCTTAAATTCAAATCTATGCTACTGACAGTTTACAATTCTAGTGCTTATAAATCTGACAGTTTACATTGCTTTTCTTAAAATCAGTGCCATTAAAATAATGAAAACTACTCTGTTCATATTTAAATACTCAGTGCCATTAAAATAATGAAAAATACTCCGTTTATATTAAAATACATTTGCAATCCTTCTTTCCAGGGGCATAGCGTGGGGGTGCAGGGGGGGCGGGCGGCCGCACTGGGCGCAACATCTGGGGGTTAGGGTTAGGGGGCGCAAATCCACGGGTTAGGGGGGCAAATTACTTGCCTTGCCCCAGGTGCTGACAACCCACACTACGCCACTGCTTCTTGCACATGAACTCTGCCACCACAAGAATAGTTTTTGCAATGTTTTTAAGACAGGGGTGGGGAACCTCAGACCTCAAGGCCAACTGTGGCCCTTCTAGTCCTCTGTCTGGCGCTTAGGATCCAGGCCCCACCTCTTCCTCAGCCAGTGTTTCTGCCTAGCTGGAATGTGCCCTTGAAACTTTGATAATGCCTCTTGCTTTCCTGGTTGGAGGATAGAGGAGTGGTTGAATGTGTGCAAAACTACCCTACAGTCAAAGAAAACATTTATGTTTGCACCTGCTTTTACCTCTGGCATGTGCCCTATGGAACATTTGACAATTTTAATTTCATATTTACATTCCACTTTTATTCTCCAAGGGATTTCCACAAGAAAATTACAAGATAACATTAGCACTGCTTATTAACACATTAAAATTCAAGGCTCTGTATACATGTGAATATATATTCATATTAAGGCATTTGGTTTTTTGACAAATTGCTCTAGCTGGTTTGCTACCTGCAATGGAACACTTGAGTATCTGAAAAGGTAGTTCCAAGTAGGGGGCAGTTATAGGTAGAAGCCTAGATAATGGCAACATTTCCACATTTCCATAGTCTGCATATGCCACTTTGACTTCTGATACACAAACTTCCAGAACGACAGCACGGTACCAAGTGTCATCACCTAAAAAAGTGAACAAAATTTTACGTTTTAAGAGGCTTACCATTATGTGAAACTGTATACCCTGCTTAAAAGAGATTTCTCTTAAACCTGAAACCAGTAAGCATTTCCCTAAAAGCTAGATTTTCACAAATTAAGGAGATTTGGAAATTATGATTCACTGGACTGCCTTTAGATGATGTGATACCGCTTGATTCACATTATTTGGCAACCAGAAAAGTCAGCTTACTTGTGAGGAATTTACATTACAAGTTCACACCACTTGGCCAGAAAAGATTTAAAAAGACTGCAGAGTGAATAGCATGCCTCCCTAGTTTGAACCTAGACAAAGTGCCCCTAAATGCTGAAATACTATCACTGTAGTTCTGGACATGTGTCTATTGCTCTATCAGTACATAGATGAAAACAGCAATAGGGATTTTCAAGTCTTGGTTGTATGGCCGCTACTCCTTATGTTATTCCCACCAGGGTAGAAGAGATCTCTACAGAATTAGAGACAGCCACACCAATTAAAGATGCTGTTCCTTGTTTAGCAACCCGACTCTGGACTATCTTTCTCCTAAGGAGGCAAGTGATTCATTGGACCCAGAGAAAGAAGCGAGGATGTATGCTGTCAAATTCCGTGCCCCCCAAAAAAGAATTAGATGCTTCAAATTACTGAAGGGCTGTATGTATAATCCACTTGGGTGGTCACTCAGTTACTGTAGTAGTAAATGTTACCACTTGATAATAGGGTCTTCACCATATTACCCATAGTATACTACCCAAGAAAATGGTTCTTTCCTGTGATACCATTTCATCCAACTAAGCTGTTATGCAAGAAACTGGGAGTTACCTATTTTAAACATGATAGTGTGAAATTCAGCCATCACCTCCCTCTTGTAGACTACGAGCTCTATAGGCTTATTTTAGACATTTTAAGAAAGTAATTAAAATATTTTCCTTTTTTATGAAGTAATCTTAACATTTTCTAATACACAAACACACACACTTTTTCATTTTTTCACCTGTGAATCTGGCACAACAGGGTTCACCAACTTTTGGCTTGAAACTGGAATCATTCTGAGAACTGCAGTAATCTGCAAGTCCAGTCATTAGCTTATGGAGTCTCTGCAGATCCACTAAAACATAAAAGAAGTGTAATGTTTTGTATCTTCTACCACTCACCTATTCTGATAAAGTCTATGAGCAAATACATTCTAGCATCTAGAAGCATGCTACTTAAGCTAAATTTCCTTGGATAACATATTAATAATAAAGTAGCGAATTTGCAAACCTAAAATATTTCCTTTAGTTTTATTTTTAAAAGTATGGTAATCAGTACTGCCTTTCTTTCTTCAGTAACTCAAGTTCCCAAATTATAAAACTTTCAACTAGTGCAGGTTTTTTTTTAAGTCCTTGCACACTTCTGGTGCAGATACGTAACAATGGGCTTCTTCAAATTGAGGTTTAACACACCATGGGGTCATGGTTTTAGAACAATTCATAAATAAACCATAACTCTCCAAATCTGAACGTCACATGGGGAACTTCTAGTCTTCTTACAGGCACTAAAAAGGGAAGGGAATAATGATCATTTGTGACCAGATTTTGTCGTGGTCATTTACATAGTGAAAAACATTGTTTTCTATTATGACTGAACGGGGCCCACATAAAGAAAATCTATGTCAACTTACAGCATTCTGTAGTTCTTACCTTTCATTTTTGTGGGTACAGCATAGAATAAACCAGGGTTTGTCACATCTAATACATGAACAGGCACAGTTTCACCAACCGGAAATTCTGTTGTTGTCCACTGTATGCATCCTGCAATATTACACACAAGTGAAAATTATCTGCTAAGCACTTTTATGTGGCTGACCTTGGTTATGAAAATTACCTGCCATTAGTTTCAGGATGGAGTCTACATTACAGAAAAGTGAGACCTGATCCCACCTGAGTATGGACACAGAGGATGCATACCGGTGGAACCCGAATTCCTGTTCCCCATCACCTGTGCATGCATGCATGCAAATAGCATGACGATGCACACAGAAGAAGTGGACAGGGTTATGGAAGGCATGCATGGATCTTCCTGCTCCCTGCAATCGCCCCTTGCATTACCTGCCTGCAAGCAGGACAGAGGAAACAGCTGGGGGAATCCTCCACATAAAGGCAAAAATCCACAGTGTTGGGCCCAAGGGATGCAATGTTTTGTATGTTTCCTTTCCCCTCATCAGTTTTTATTTCTTTTTTTCTTAGAATAACTTTGCAATTATCAGTAATTCTAGATTGTGATCCTTAGTAAAGGGACCCCTGACCATTGGGTCCAGTCGTGACTGACTCTGGGGTTGCGGCGCTCATCTCGCTTTATTGGCCAAGGGAGCGTACAGCTTCCGGGTCATGTGGTCAGCATGACTAAGCCACCTCTGGTGAACCAGAGCAGCGCACAGAAACGCCATTTACCTTCCCGCCGGAGCGGTACCTATTTATCTACTTGCACTTTGACGTGCTTTCGAACTGCTAGGTTGGCAGGAGTAGGGACTGAGCAACGGGAGCTCACCCCATCGTGGAGATTCGAACTGCCGACCTTCTGATCAGCAAGCCCTGGGCTCTGTGGTTTAACCCAGTGTTTCCCAACCGGTGTTCCGCGGCACACTAGTGTGCCGTGAGACACCGGCTGGTGTGCCGTGGGAGGGAGGCGGGCGAGTCGGGCGGCGAGAGGCGGCGGCGGCGAGGATCCGCGTCGAGCCGGGGGCGGCTCCGCGGTGGTGGTGCCGAGCGGTGGGGCAGCGCGCGCAAAAGGGAGGAGCGCGAGACAGCGGAGGAGGAGGAGGCCGGCATGTCCGGGCAGCAGCGGCAACAGCAGCAGCAGCAACTCCCGGCGACGGCTCCTCCTCTGCCCGCTATCGCCGCCACCACCACAACAGCCGCCGCCGCCTCAGCTGCCGCCGTCCCTCAGTCCCTCGCTCTGCTGCCTCCTCCCACCACGGCAAGGGGAAGGGAAAAAACGTTCACTTTTGTGCGTCCCTCCCGGCGTGACGCTGCGCGCTGACGTCACGGGGCGGGGCTTTAATGGTGGTGTGCAGCGAGATTTTTTTCCGGTAAACAGGTGTGCCGTTGCCCAAATACGTTTGGGAAACACTGGTTTAACCCACAACACCACCTGCGTCCCCATTGTGATCCTTAGTAGGCATCAATTAAATATCCATATTGCTGAAGATATAACAAAAAAAGCCACGGAAATAGTAGTAGGGTATACGTACCAACATATATTGCCAGACAACGCATCTTTGCCTTTGAAGCTTTACAAAACAGATTATTTATGTGCTAATTGTTTTGACAATTATATGCTGCCACTTATAAAAGATGTGAAGCCAGTGGATGGGCACAGTCAGCACTGGACAGTGCTTTTAAATAAGACATACACAACTCTCTCACACACCTTCAACGCATAATTCACATGTACACACTATATACACTATCTCCCCACTAGCTGATCTGCACAGGAAGTAGTGGGGGAATGGATGTTAATCCCTGCCCCTTGTGTTCTTGATGCCGTGTGGGAACACCAATCTTGTATGGATCAGAAGCTTTTGAGGAGGAAGTTAAAGGCTCCTCTCAGCACGTGCAATGTGTACATTTCTCCTGCTGCTAAGCTGCATGGGAAGAGCTCTCATTTTCCCCATCACCCAGAGAGAATGGCCAAGGGCTGCATGCTGCCCTTTGGTTGTCCACCTGTGGTTTACAACGATGTGTGAATTAGACCATAGTTTACAGAAATAGGTATGTTACATAGCCTGTTGTGAAGGGAACAACTCTACACAGGTAATGAATTTCGTGATGTTTAATTTTGAAATCTATACTGTTATTGAAGCATACTATTGCTTGTTCTTTCAGCTCATCTATGGAGAACCACCAAGTTTTATGCCCAATTCCATCAATGTGATAACATTCATCAACAGAAAGTTCAAAACGTACCTGGTGACTTAATAATTTATCACATTTGCTGATTGACATGCTTAACACCACAGCACATTCCCTATACCTACACAAAACAGACAAACTGTATGCAGATTCTTCATTTTTAAAAGTTAGTAACATTACCTTGGGAATCACTGTCTGTCAATTCGCCTGGCTGCACATTCAGATCCGACACTATTTCCTTTTTCAAAGCTAAATTATTCTTAATTAAATATTCGCTGATCACTATGGGACTGCTCTCAGAATTGTCAATAAGCTCTACTTCAGCACCATTTGTTGTTAAAGAAACTACTCTGGCCTGAATTTTCTTCCCAGCTGTGAACGTCTCAAGTGTTGTTGTAGCTTCTGCTGTCCATTCCTTATTTATGGGTCTTACACCTGAGGGGGGGAAATATTTAAGCAGCCATTAGGGACTCTTTAGACAATGCTCTTGATGTTACTAAGGCTGCAAATCCCTTATTGTTACTAGAAAACTTGTATCTCAGTAAAAATGAATAAATTGTACTATAAATATATTAGAGGATTTTGAAAACCTTAGGGACCTGTTATCATAAATTTAAAATCTTTTACATAAATATGTAAAAGAATTACATATGCAAAACGTAGGAATATCCAAGAATAAAGACAGTTTCAGTATTTAGTAATTTCTAATTTGGAACAGTTTCTGGGTCATATTTATCCTACACTACTCTGTTGGTTGTGGCTTAACTGTTTTCTTACTCCTATTCCCTTAGGACAATTTAGCCTGAGATACAGGCTTCAAGTGCCTAACAGATTAACATTTTGGATCTTAGATTCAGGAATACACCTTAAACAGAAATATTGTTTAAAACAGTGTAACTTTATATCTTATTTGCAGTTCAAGAGATTTCTAGTGAAGTAAGGTAACTGTACCTGACAGCGAACATTCAATTGCTTGAAATGGGAGTTTCATAAAGGTAGATGTAATCTGTCTGATTTTGTCCAGAGTTACCTCTTCGTAGTTTCCATAATCTACAAACAGAACTTTAAAAGCCTCAAATGAACTGGCTTCTTTCACCAAAGCCCGATACCATCTACCATCACCTAAATTAAAATAAGACAGAAACAAAGATCTTGTAATATTCAATAAGCATACAAATAATTTACTCTCTCATTAAAAACAGTAGTCTGATCTTTTGCTTCATGTCTTACTTGGGCGTAGACATATATAGCAGATTGATGCTACCCCTATTTCAAAGCGATACCATTTTTAGTCAGACATTAAAGTTACTCTGTCATATTGCAAGAAAAGTACTAAGATCCTATTCAAGGATAATGGATAATAATAAAAAGAAATATATACATATCAAGACCTATCTTCAGTCCTGGCAACAGCTTAGTGAGGAGACTCTTCTTTGCCATCAGAAGATGGCAGCTTCCCTCTGACATGCCCCAGGGACATTTTTAAGGGAGTAGCTGCTAGGAGAACTGAGAGGGTATTTGTGGCCTTTTGAGTTTAGGCATAAACGCTGGGTGCCTGGGGTGCTGTCTAGGTACAAATGGTATCAGCTTTGGGGCTTCTTTGGGATATTATTAACTGACCTATTGGTAAGTGGTGTGTTTACTTCAATTTTGATACATTTTATAAGAACTGTTAATTCTTAAGAATTATCACATTATGTATTGCCATCATTATACAGTGGTACCCCGCAAGACGAACACCTCGCAAGACGGAAAACCCGCTAGACGAAAGGGTTTTCCGTTTTGGAGGCGCTTCGCAAAACGAATTTCCCTATGGGCTTGCTTCGCAAGACGAAAGCCCATAGGGAAATCTCCGGGGACCTCTTTTAAATGCTAGCGGTGGGGAGCAAAGCCTTCCCCCCCCCCCGCCTTCAGAAGAGGTCCAGGAAGGCTGGCGGGGGCCGAAAGGCTTTGCTCCCCAGCGCCAGCATTTTAAAAGCAGTCCGGGATAGCAGGGAAGCGCTTCCCGCTATCCCGGACGGCTTTTGAAGGCAGGAGAGGCATGCCGGCAAGTCTCCGCCAGCAGCAGCAGCGCTGCCGCTGCTGGCGGAGCGCTCCGCGAAGCCTGGGCGCGCTAATGTGAGCGCGCGCAGGCTTCGGGATGCGGGCGAGTCTCCGCCAGCAGCGGCAACGCTGCCGCTGCTGGCGGAGCGCTCCGCGAAGCCTGGGCGCGCTAATGTCAGCTCGCGCAGGCTTCGGGATGCGGGCGAGTCTCCGCCAGCAGCGGCAACGGTGCCGCTGCTGACGGAGCGCTCCGCGAAGCCTGGGCGCGCTAATGTCAGCGCGCGCAGGCTTCGGGATGCGGGCGAGTCTCCGCCAGCAGCGGCAACGCTGCCGCTGCTGGCGGAGCGCTCCGCGAAGCCTGGGCGCGCTAATGTCAGCGCGCGCAGGCTTCGGGATGCGGGCGAGTCTCCGCCAGCAGCGGCAACGCTGCCGCTGCTGGCGGAGCGCTCCGCGAAGCCTGGGCGCGCTATTGTCAGCGCGCGCAGGCTTCGGCATGCCGGCAGAGGTCCGCGAAGCCTTGGCCGGACAGCTTTTGAAGGCAGGCGGGGGGAGCAAAGACTTTCGCCCCCGCCAGCCTTCAGAAGAGCTCCAGGACCTCTTCTGAAGGCTGGCGGGGGGCAAAAGTCTTTGTCCCCCCTGCCTGCCTTCCCAGGGGCTTTTAAATCGCCCCGGACAGCGGAGAAGTCCTCCGCTGTCCCGGGGCGATTTTAAAATGCCGCCCGCCAGCATTTTAAGATCGCCCCGGACAGCGGAGAAGCCCTCCGCTGTCCCGGGGTTTTTTAAAATGCTGGGGGTCGGAAGAAAAGCCCTTGTCCCCCCCCCCAGCCTTCAGAAGAAGTCGGGGGACAGACTGTCCCCGGACCTGGTCTGAAGTCGGTTTCCCTAGGAACGCATTAATTGATTTTCAATGCATTCCTATGGGAAACCGTGCATCGTAAGACGAAAAACTCGCAAGAAGAAGAAACTTGCGGAACGAATTAATTTCGTCTTGCGAGGCACCACTGTACTATTGCATTTTTACTGTTTACTTTTTTGCAAACTGTCTTGAGCAGTATTCATATTAGCATTATTAGCATGGAATGAAATCTACTGTTTCGTAAATCGCGACAATGCAGTTCTTGCTCCATTGCTCTGCTGGATGCCTTTCCTTCTAGGGAATTGGGGTGAAAGGAGCCAAGGCCATGAACTGCATGACGTTTCAATTGCTCAGTGTATGTCTAAATGCACCACGTGTTGGAAGTACTCAGTTGGATACTTTCCACAGCAAACAGAGAAATGTGATTTCTATAAAATATCAATGCAATACAGAAGAGAATGAGCAATAAGCAAACTTACTCACCAGAGAAATAAGCACAGCACACATCTCCCTTTGTAACTCTGGAAATGTTTGGGGCTGTTTTCTGGCAGTATGCTGCTAAAGATATATTGAGTTCTTCCAAAGCATTCAAGCCTGCAAAATTAAGATTGAAATTGCAACACTAACCACTGTCAAAAGTTTAATGAGAAAAGTCTAGAGGCCTTCCTTCCAATATATGGCTTAAGTCAGCTAACATCTCAACCTTTTCTAAAACAGCTAATATGGAAGAACTCCACCAAGCAATACTGCTGCTACAGAATTGCTACATAACCATATGATAGGAAGTTTGAATAAGTGTACCAATGATGGTGCTGAGTTTGAAAACAGTTTATAAATACAGTCAAACCTTGGATGTCAAACTTAATCCGATTCAGAAGCCCGTTCAGCTTCCGAAATGTTCGACAGCCGAGGCGTGGCTTCCGAGTGGTTGCAGGAGCTTCCTGCACCCAAGCAGTAGCCATATCGGACGTTTGGCTTCCGAAAAACGTTCGAAAACCGCAACACTTAATTCCATTCGGGAGCTGAAACATTTCAAAACGGAGTCATTCTGGAACCGAGGTTTTGCTGTATAAAGCTATTGAGCAATAGGACAAAATGCACTGTTACTGTTTGCATTCCCCTCCTTTATTGCACTAACGGGGGGGGGGGGGGGGAGAGAACCAAACAAGATGCATGCAGGAGAGTGACAGAATTATGCCCTCTTAATATTCACTGTGCAGAATGGAAGAGGTTGCTCCACAAGATGAATGCTGTCTAAGTATAGTTGTTTGCACAAACAACTATGTGAGTGAAAAAAGCAATGACACACCTGTCAGGACACTGGATAGATATGTAAATAACAGGCTAAGTGTTGGGGCATGTGACTGAAAGAGAGCTATAGATGGCTGAAATATAAAAATTGATACACAAGGAACAGAACACTCAAAGGGAAAAAAAGAAAGATGTACCGTTATTGTCTAACAATTGGCAATAGAATTTGCTGGGGTTGTATAGCACGCAAACAAACACATTTACCACCTGTCTGGCTGTTAATGTGACCCTTGACCAATCAATTTTGTCCAGCTGTTGACCTATAGATAAAGATAAAAATAACCATTAGGAGTTATGTTTTTTCAATGTTCATTCTACTGGTGGAAATGTAACAGATCCCCATCAGCAAACTCTAATATATTTCCCCATTTTTAGTTTCAGAGGGCGATTTGGGTAGACGTTGTCTATTATAGATTAGGTACAACAAATATGTGATTAGTAACAGTGGAGCAGCAAAAATAATGAATGCTGTTCCTAAATCTGAGTCTTATTCAGTGTTGTAATATTCACAGTAAATTACTAATGCAGGTCAAGTCCTCAAGCTAGTTAGTTTTCACATACTCACCACTCATTTTTTGCAATGTTCCAGTGCTTGTTTCAAGCACTGCTGGGACAGTGGCGGATTCTTCCACTGCACATCCCAACTCTAAAAGATATTTAGACACATTTATTGTTGGAGTCCTGGATTCATCTGTAAGTTTGACCACAAAAGTTTTGTCCTTCTCATTTATTACTCTTATAGTGAGTACTTTATTTTGCACCAGCTTCTTCATAACAGAAGTTGATTCTGTGGACCAGGTTTCAGATGCTGGCTTTACACCTTGAAATAAGAGACGGGTTTAAAAAATAAAATAAAAAAAATTACTCCTTTACAAGTTAGTTATTTTTCTTTGGAACAGAATTTTCTTTGTAACGATATAAGTCCATCAGCAATAAAAGTATATTTCTAACATTTTCGATCAGGTAACCAATTATCTGCATACCCAGCACATAATTCTCTATTTCATATTCCCGAAACAACAAAATGACACAAATTGTTCCTTTGTAATCAGAAGAGGCTTTACTAATATCTATGCAGTGTTGACGCAATAACTTTTGCCGCCTCTGGGGAAGCACCAAATGGCTACTAATGTTTTGCCTTTTCTGCTGCTGTGCCTCCTACAATGTTTGCAAGAAGTGTCAGGCAAGTCTGCTCAGAGAGAACACAGCTCTGGGCCATTGCCTGGCATAGTTAGGACTACCAGGTCAGTGACAATCCAAAACCCAATATGAACAAGGTAGAATCATAGAATCATAGAGTTGGAAGAGACCACAAGGGCCATCGAGTCCAACCCCCTGCCAAGCAGGAAACACCATCAGAGCACTCCTGACATATGGTTGTCAAGCCTCTGCTTAAAGACCTCCAAAGTAGGAGACTCCACCACACTCCTTGGCAGCAAATTCCACTGTCGAACAGCTCTTACTGTCAGGAAGTTCTTCCTAATGTTTAGGTGGAATCTTCTTTCTTGTAGTTTGGATCCATTGCTCCGTGTCCGCTTCTCTGGAGCAGCAGAAAACAACCTTTCTCCCTCCTCTATGTGATATCCTTTTATATATTTGAACATGGCTATCATATCACCCCTTAACCTCCTCTTCTCCAGGCTAAACATGCCCAGCTCCCTTAGCCGTTCCTCATAAGGCATCATTTCCAGGCCTTTGACCATTTTGGTTGCCCTCCTCTGGACACGTTCCAGTTTGTCAGTGTCCTTCTTGAACTGTGGTGCCCAGAACTGGACACAGTACTCCAGGTGAGGTCTGACCAGAGCAGAATACAGTGGCACTATTACTTCCCTTGATCTAGATGCTATACTCCTATTGATGCATCCCAGAATTGCATTGGCTTTTTTAGCTGCCGCGTCACACTGTTGGCTCATGTCAAGTTTGTGGTCAACCAAGACTCCTAGATCCTTTTCACATGTACTGCTCTCAAGCCAGGTGTCACCCATCTTGTATTTGTGCCTCTCATTTTTTTTGCCCAAGTGCAATACTTTACATTTCTCCCTGTTAAAATTCATCTTGTTTGTTTTGGCCCAGTTCTCTAATTTGTCAAGGTCGTTTTGAAGTGTGATCCTGTCCTCTGGGGTGTTAGCCACCCCTCCCAGTTTGGTGTCATCTGCAAATTTGATCAGGATGCCCTTGAGTCCATCATCCAAGTCGTTGATAAAGATGTTGAATAAGACCGGGCCCAAGACAGAACCCTGTGGCACCCCACTAGTCACTCTTCTCCAGGATGAAGAGGAACCATTGATGAGCACCCTTTGGGTTCGGTCAGTCAGCCAGTTACAAATCCACTGAGTGGTAGCATAGTCAAGACCACATTTTACCAGCTTCTTTACAAGAATATCATGGGGCACCTTGTCAAATGCCTTGCTGAAATCAAGGTAGGCTACATCCACTGCGTTCCCTTCATCTACCAGGCTTGTAATTCTGTCAAAAAACGAGATCAGGTTAGTCTGACATGACTTATTTTTCAGAAATCCATGCTGACTATTGGTGATCACAGCATTCCTTTCTAGGTGCTCACAGACTGTTTGCTTAATGATCTGCTCCAGAATCTTCCCTGGTATTGATGTCAGACTGACTGGGCGGTAATTATTTGGGTCCTCTCTTTTCCCCTTTTTGAAAATAGGGACAACATTTGCCCTCCTCCAGTCTGCCGGGACTTCGCCTGTTCTCCAGGAATTCTCAAAGATGACTGCCAGTGGTTCTGAGATCACATCTGCCAGTTCTTTTAATACTCTTGGATGCAGTTCATCTGGCCCTGGAGACTTGAATACATCTAAACTAGCCAAATATTCTTGTACTAGCTCCTTAGTTATTCTGGGCTGTGTTTCCTTTGCTGAATCATTTGCTCCAAATTCTTCAGGTCGGGCATTGTTTTCTTTATCGGAGAAGACTGGGCTAGAGTATATCACAAAGGTAGGTAGGGCTAGAGTATATCACAAAGCTGCCAACTCTAGGAAAAAGAGTAATTTGAACTATGTTAAGTATTTCATACTATGAGCCTCAGGCACAGCAAGCTTTTAATGGTAGGCTTTAAATAAAAGGAGTTAATACAGTAATCAATATACAGACAACTTTATTTCCTATCACAACACTTCCAAAGGAATCTCCAATCTGCCTGGTGCAGGTTGCATCATATTGATGCATAATTGGGATGATTCTGTATCTAAATTCAGAAGCTGTACCTGGTACAAATTTTATGGCACAGCTTCAATTTCCATTTTGTCTCCACAGGTTAATCTCTTTGTTTCCCTCACTGTTGCAAAAAAATAATTGTGTCTGCTATTCCCAAGATGTATTTAGTCATTCTGTTTCATACCTGCTAAGGTGCACTTTATAGCCTGTACTGGTAACTCCATTAATTTTGGAATGATTGGCCGAAGTTTATTTAATGGAAGGACTTCTATGTTACCATAATCTACATAGCCCACTAGAGCAGTTTTTTCTGAGATGTAGGACAAAACTGATGCACGGTACCACTGTTTGTCTTCTGGAAAATAAAAATACATTTGTCATGTAAAAATTATACGACTAACAACCCCATGCTACATACTGATTTTTACTGCAGCTACTGTACACAAGCGGTGGCTTTCATTGTGGCAGTAGAAGTCTGAGCCAATACTAGCCAAACTAGTTCTTCCCTGCACAGCAGTACACATGCTACTTTAGAAAACATCAGGGGCACAGATTTGCAAAGGTCTCCAGTCTCAAAGGATGTTGCAATTCAGGGCCAATAGGGATCCTACTGCTTCTGTAGATAGAGCAAAAGTGCCAACGACCATGTAATACTTTTAAAGACTTAAAAGTCCAAGATCAAGTGAAAAATGCTCTGATATGCTCTGGTTTTATATAAAATGCCAGACACTGGCCATTAGGCCAACAAAGTGTGAATACAAAACAAAACAAAACAAAAAACAAAACTATTGAAGAACTGAGCCTCCAATTTCTGCATATGGGTAAAAATGCTGGAAAGGCCCCAAAACTACCTATGTAAATCAACAGAAAGAACTGAGATCTCATCTTCGATAAATACCTCAGTGGTCCTTTAAATTAGTACAGGCTTATCTACACTTGCAAGCTATCCTTTATCTACTCTCCAGTCCTCCTGCTTCTTGACTCGCCTGCTGCCTTTGAAACCGCTGACCATTCACTCCTGCTCAACTCACAATGACCTAGGTCTCCATGATTCTGACTTTAGATGTTTTTCTTGCTACCAGATTGTTGCTTCAGTGGATCCAAAAAGTGGACACACTTACTCTGGTTTTCCCTTCTGTGCTGGCATTTTTCATGGACCTGTTGTTGTCTCATAGCTGGTCTCTCTCTGTGCCAGCCTTCCCCACAATCCCTCCAGATGTTTTGGACCACAACTCCCATGACAATTGTTCAGGGTTGAATGCAGCTGCACTCCAAAATGTCTGGAGGGTCCCGATTTGAGAAGCTTGCCCTATACCACTGCTTTTCAATCTGCTGAAACATCTGGGGACCCAAGGCTGAAGAATACTGTTCTACATTGCCCCTGGGCAACTTCTTCCAATCCTATAACATTCAGCGCTGATTTCACCCAGCTCTACCATGTACTTTAGAATTTTCTCCCTCTACCCAAATTCACATCTCCAACTGTCTCTTTTGTTATTTCTAATCTGCTGTTTTAACATTGCCTGAAACTTAGTGGGTTGGATTCAACTAATGAATCTCATTAGCAGAAGGCAGCACAAGGTCTTCCACTAGTGCAACAGAGCTTTTCACTCCCACCCAAATTGGCACAGTAGGTAGGTAGATCCGGAGGATACACAGAACTGCACATAGGAGAAGAGGGAAGATTGTTCCATCCGCAGAAGTATTTCAGCTTGCCAGATGGAACAATCTCTTTAGCCCTACACTGAATTTCTCCCAGTATGCTGAAGACTAAACTTCTCATATTTCATCCAAAGCTCTTCTTTCCTTGAATACTCTCTTTACCCAACTTGTAACATCCAACCTGCTGAACAGGCACAAAGCCTTGGCTTTATGTTCAACCTCTCTCCTTCCACATTACTTTGTTTGCTGAAGCCATGTCACTTTACAACATTGTGAAGATACAGCCCCTCTCTGCCCCTCTGGCAAGAATTCTGGTTCACATTCTGGTAATATCTTTCCCTGACTTCTTCAACCTTCATTCCCGGTCTTCTGTTGTCTCGTCTCTCTCCAAAAAAGTGACCTCTTGTTACTCTGACACAGAACATCATTCATCAGAGCTCTACACAGATCTAGCACAAGTTCCTCAAAGCCCTCCATAGCCTTCTTCCATTATAGCTCTTTTCTTATACCAGGGGTCTGCAACCCGCGGCTCCGGAGCCACATGTGGCTCTTTTACACCTTTGCTGCGGCTCCGGGACGGATACTAGCGAGGGGAGGAGGCGCATTGTGTGCCCCGACACTCCCCACTGTGGCGGGCACTGTACTGGCTGTGACGTCGCATGGGGGCAGTGCGTGTGTTAGTCACGCACCGTCCCGACGTCACCTTCCCGCCCGCTGTCAGATCGGAGGGCAGCGGTGTGCATGCTTTAAATGTTGCAATGGTTTTGCGGCTCCCAGGTGTTTTTTTCTTCGGAAAGGGGTCCAAGTGGCTCTTTTTGTCTTAAAGGTTGAAGACCCCTGTCTTATACCAATATATCCTCACCCACAACTGTTACCCTTCCAGTTCTACCACTCTCAGCTGCCTGAAGACACCTGGCTTCCTCAAATGACTGTCCTTTCCCCCCTGCTGTCCGTTATGCTTGTACCAGCACTCTTACTTCCTACAAAAACCTCTTCAAAACTGCAGCTCAGTGGCAAAGCATACAGATTCAATCCCTGGCATCTCTAGCTACAACTGAAAAAGACTTGTGTCTGAAATCCTGAACTGCTGTCAGTCACTGAGACAATACTGAGCTAGTAGGACTGATGGTCTAATTTGGCATAAGGCACCTTTTATGTTCCCATTTTGCCCATAAAGTTTCACCATGTGGGCTGCAATCTCCTATGACAGGGTCTTGACTTCTTGCATTGTGTAAAGCACCACTCACTAGAGGCATACTTAAGCCCACAGATTTCAATGGGCTTGAACAAGTGAACTCTGTTAGATATAGGCCAACAACAGCAAATCACCATCATCAACAAGTAATACTTACCTGTAAACTGCGCACAACACAAGTCTCCTACTGCTGGGCAGAAATCTGGGGTAGCAGAGATTGTGTCGCAGTATTCACCCAGGGATACTTGAAGCTCAGTAAGTTTGCCTGACAAAACAGGTATGTGGAAATTGTTAAATAAAAAACCAAAATGTCCCCAAACCACAAGTAAGCAATATAAAAGTGTTGTACTTTCATTTGCCAGCAAATGCTATTATTTGAATATTGTTGGTTGTTTGGAGGTTACACAGAAAGTCTAGGCATGTTGTGGATTATAAAGTGCAAACTAGAAGCTATAAATTAAGAGTGATGTTAAGTATTAATCTCGCACTTCAATGCAAAAAAACTCAACACCTCACCGCTTCCTGACATTTTTAAAGTTCTGTTAAATATTCAAATGCTACTCCTGCATACATGTTTACATTTTAATTTAACTAAAAACAAGGACTTACAGCCATTTTCCATCTGCTGACAAAAGAAATCTCCTGGTGTCTGTATGTGGGCAACCATACCCAAAAATGTATCTCCTATAGATGGCAAGATAACCTTGCGAGTTTGACAGCCACTATGATCCAGTCCTTTATGCTCAAGCTTCTTTTCCTGAATAGAAATCTTTTCCACAGTAGAACCTATGAAAAAAGAATCTATTATCAAAACCGGAGTTGCAGGTTTTACTGGTATTTAATAACAATTTAAGTAAAAAAAAACTTATCATCCTTAAGAGAATTCAGAATATCATTCATAGACACATTCATCCATCTATAGTAGTTTTAAACAAAATGAACTCAGAAGACTCTCAATAATGCACTACCTCTCATGTGAACTAGGACACCACGAGCACAGCTTGAAGGTGCCACAGAACCACCAGCTCCTCTTGAAGCTGTATCTCTGCTCAAGGCTAAGGACCAAGGCAGCAACCCACAGATACAGCTTTACATTAAATTTTATCCCATTTGGAGCTATCACCAGAAAGGCAAGCTCAATATAACACAAATAGAGCCAACTCCCTTTCCTCCAGTGCCCATTAGGATGACCTCTAGTGTGAGGCACTGCATCTTCCATAACCTCAAGTGTTATAGTCCAAGATTCTGGCAACTCAACCCTCCAAATTAAAGCAAAAACAGCCCTTTGGACCTGGATAACCCAGCTGTAATGCACCTGTTAACTTATGGCTACACTCCAAAGCCTCATATAAAGATGACACACATTTTGCACCAATAGAATAAACCTATTTTAGTATCTTTAGCAAGTGCATGCTTAAAGGTGCCTTGCTTTCATAAAGATATTAATCAAGATGAATTAAATAAAACAATAAGGACTCACCAGTAACTGAGTTTTCCTTGTTGCTACTCCTACTCTTTGAATTCAAACTACATCCAATTTCCAAGAGTATTTCATGTAAGTGTTTACCTGAAACAAACACATTTGTTAATATCCATTCAAAAACAAATCACTGCCAACTGAAATACATCAGATCTACCAAATCTATCTGTAAAGTACTACTGTAAATAGGCCTACGACACATACAGTATTACAGATAAATTGGTGAATGACAGCTTCACAAAGACTAGTAAAAAGGAATCTGCCATGCACACAAACATTCTGCCAAAAAAACAGTCCACTACACTCATCTCTTGTAAATTATGCCAAGTCAATATGAGCAGCTACTTCTCAAAACAGTTTTTTGTCTCCAATGCTTTGATTCTGGGCACTGACATATTATCCAGGGGTTTGGTCAAACAGGAAGAAAATACAGTACTCCAAACTTATGAAGCTGTTTCCAAGTCTGGCCACCAGCTCATTTAACCCAATACTGACTAACAGCACCTCTCCAAGTTATATACAGGGTCAGATGCACTTCAGTTTTACTTATACTTGTATCCCACTTTATAGTCCCAATAGGTCCTCAAAGTAGCTTACAAAAAAATCTGCACATATAAACAGAAACATGGTGCCAGGCTTTTCAGGCAGCACTTTTTTGTACTATTTCTTGGTACTGCCTGGTCTCACCAGGCCCATCGAGGATCTGAGGCAAGCATGACTGAGCAATTAGTTATTGGTCAGTCCATGATGGAACCAAGTCTTCCCTGATATGTAGGGAATGACATACAATCACTGTGCAATGACTCATCCGCCCCAAGATGGGATACAATTGAAGTATCCGGTGAGAATCCTTCTAGTTCATGTGTCAGATTACAAAAATTGATGTTAACCATCACTGCTTAATTAACAATTCATTCAACAAAGAATATTACTGTTAATGAAACTTACCAGAATCTGCCAATACAACATCTACAGCAAAATAGGGCATCTCATCCACCAAAACATCAATAACAGTGAATGAGCAGCACTTTCCTATAAGAAATGGAGCAATAGCTTTGCTGCAGTTTGCATTCCATTTTTCTTCCGTTGGGAGGACATTAGCAACACAACATTTAATGGCCTGAAAGCAAAGCAAAAACAAAACACACTGTAAGGATGTCTGGCTTACTGCTGGTCTTTATGGCCATGTGTTAACATGTCCTTCAAACATATGTATGTTGGCCATTTAAAATTTCCGTTTGCGTCTTAGTCAAGATGCCAGTTTTGGAGTCTCTAGTAGTTAGTAGTAACAACATTCTGGCGTATTATTTGTCTCAACACACTTTAGCATTTGCATACACAGGTCTGTATTCTTGACACTCTAAATATCTGTGGTAAAGGTGCATTGTGTAAACTTATACTTACACAGGGTGGAATGTGCGCAATATCTTGGTGCAATCGTTTAATTCTATTTAGTGGTAAATTCTCTCCATTTCCATAATCAATATATAAAACCAGAGCACTCTTCTTAAGGATATCCACCTCTTTTATGAGCACTCTGTACCAGGTCTGAACATGAACAAATTATTTTACATTATGATTTATTCTTTTTTAAGAAGAAAAATGATTCTTCTTCAACATAACAGTTGAACAACTACAATGGCAATTTTAATACCAGATCCTTCAATACATTTTTGTGCTTTTAAGCTAGTATCAGATGTAATTTAGAAAACAGAATAACACGCTGGACTTACTATGATTAGTTCATTTTCTGCAGGGAATGGAGGAGACTGTAATTGTGCTGAACTGAAAATGTTCAGTTTAACTGAGATACTAGTTAGTCAAACAATTCTACCATGAGCTGCTAATTCATTAATACTTGATTTATTACAGTTCACATCTTACTAGTAATCCAAAACACAGGTGTTTTTATCTTACTGCTACTGAATTACAGATTTACCCTACATTTGCACTAGGTTATCACAGCTGTGTGTGTGATGTTAGTGTTGCCATAAGTCCAGAATTTCCCAGACACAGTCGGTATTCAGCTCTCAATAACAGAGTCTGGGCGGAAATCAGTGAAATGTCTGGGGAAATCCAAACTTACGGGACACCCATGTTGGCATTGTAGATTTTGGTGAATTTCATAAAAAAATACCTTTAAAAACTCTTTTTTGAGATTTTGGGGGGAAAAGCTCAACAACATTTGTGTCCGGATTTTCACTTTTTGAAATATGGCAACCATGTCAATAGTGCAGACTATTATATCTTCAGATAATACAACCATTAGAACTGCACAAGCAGAGATGGGAAACACAATGGTTGCAGCACACCCCAAATATTTATTGTCCACTCCCTAGTCACCTAAACTGATCCTACTCCCACGTGTGTGTAGTTTTTAATCTTTCTATAATGCTGCCTCACAAATGCTAGTTTTAACCCAAGCCAAAATCTTTATCATGTCTTCAGATTCCAACAGCCCCTCTGCCCCAAACACTTACTGTGCACATTTATTTTCCAACAGTTACTAGCAGTTACCCGCAGGCAGATGGTTGATGGACTCAAAGTAAAGCTCATAGAAGTACAGATTTGTCAAAAGTATCGTTTTCACAGCATATCCTAGGGTGCCACAGAATTTTAAAAAATTAAATCACACCCCAAGGGTTTCCTATAATTCTGTTCAGAGCTTTTTCGTCTACCTTTGCATGTATAGATTTTCTCTTCTATTAGGTGAGGTTTTTGAGACTACTGGGAAGGTTTTACTAGTTTATTTCCTTTTATTGTTCTAAATATTAGTAACTGTGACATCACAAGAAAAACACCTATTATTTTGTGTTTGTTGTGAACTGTCATACTTAACAGATAACAACTAAGAGGAAGATTTTAAAAAACAGTCCTTGGTTTCATCCCTCTAAAGTTAACGGGACCCCTGACCATTAGGTCCAGTCGTGGACGACTCTGGGGTTGCGGCGCTCATCTCGCTTTACTGGTCGAGGGATCTGGCGTACAGCTTCAAGGTCATGTAGCCAGCATGAATAAGCCGCTTCTGGTGAACCACAGCAGCGCACGGAAATGCAGTTTACCTTCCCGCCGGAGCGGGACCTATTTATCTACTTGCACTTGGTGCTTTCGAACTGCTAGGTGGGTAGGAGCTAGGACCGAGGAACAGGAGCTCACCCCATTGCGGGGATTTGAACCGCCGACCTTCTAATCGGCAAGCCCTAGGCTCTGTAGTTTAACCCATAGCGCCACCCGCATCCCTCTACTTGTACTTTATTGTATGCCTGTGGGAGTGTCATTTGAAGCTATTGAACAATCCTACAGCATTTAAACTGCACTTTTATTACCATTTTAGTTTATATTTAAAAACATTTGACCTATGTGACAGATCTCAGGTGACATAACCCATTATAAAATTTAAAATGTTACTTCAGAAAAACCATCTTGCCCTGATGAAAATTCCCAGGCATAATTTATTCAAGTGACCCAACAATTTTCATCACCTTTATCTAGCAAAGGAAAATCTGGAGCAAATAACTGGCGTAGAATTATATTGCCAACCACCTCTCACTTTGGCAAAGTTATACAGTGCTGCTCACGTCAGTTACACATACACAAACAAGACTTAAGTACATATCTCATTTTATGAACACCTATACTTTCTAGAAATCAACAATGATAAGTTGCTGGCTGCAGGTTCTCTTGGACAGCCAACCACAAACCACCTGGTCCTTGAGTCCATTTGATAATTAAATTACCTGATCCAGGGTGTATTGTCCAACACTGACTTCACCTTTGGCAGGAATATATTCACCTTGGTTAATTCCATCGTAATCCTTCAATTTCACACTAAGCTTATTAATATTACTTAGAACTTCTGGAGATTTGACTTGAATGTAGAATTCACTTGGATTATTGAACTGTGTTACTGTTCCCTAAATAAAAAGAAAGCCATATAGCGAGAAGATTGTCTACAATGCTACATGTCATCAGTCAGAATGACTGCCGTTTACCTGCTAGTGGCTAGGCTGGGTGAGTGCAGACAATGATTTGTCCTGACTGCAGCTACCAGGTGTGGGGCAGGTAAAAATGGGATCAGCTCCCAGGAATTCCCTAGAACAGTTAGTGGAGCAGTTTTGATCCTATTGGCTTATATAGTTCAAAGGGGATTGCTCTCTGCGCCCATCCGCTTTAGTACTGAAAACTCCCTTTTGATCGGATGGTTGCTGATGACAGCCTCTTTTAAGTAGTTACCTGGCGTCACAATGATGTCAGGTGATTGACAGGTGGCTGTTGCCTTCCTTCTGTCAAAGCTGGACTGCAGAAAGAAAGGGTCCCACCTGCTGGATCAAGTTCCCCACCCTTAATTTAGGTTATACAGGGAAGAAAATGAAAGCATTCATTTTCTAATCAGAAAACTTCAGCAATCAAAACAATAAACAAGTCCAACTGTGTTATTTAAGCAATATATTCTCTCTCTCTTTCTCCCTCTCTCTCACACACACATTTTTTAAAGTTAAAAAAAGGTTTGCTCTTTGTTGTTTGCCACCTTGTGGTGGAGGGTGGGCAGGAGAGAGTGCAGAATACACAGAACAAAACAACGGGTTGAAAGCTGAACTTACCACTATTTTCATATTTTTCTTGAACTCCAGTGTAGTCAGATCAGAATACATAGTTTTCTTGCCCTGCTCTTCTGTTTTGCTGGTATTCATAGATAAATTTTCCTATGGTAAACAAATTATTTTGCTTGCTTACTAAGCAGAATATGCAACCACTGTATTAAACTGTTTCAGTGATCTAAAATACTTAAATCATGTAAAGAAGGTGGTAAGTTAATGAAAGGAAGTTAATGGAACTAATGATTCCTGTTTGCTCCTTCCCCCCTTGCAATGAATCTCCAGAAGATGGACAACCCTCCTGAGCTCTACCAGAGTCAGGCAGACTTCAGCTGAATTTCAGGAAGTTCCACTTTACATCAACCAGCTCTCCATGATATATTCCCCTAAATAAATTTTCAATGAGTGGCCCCACTGCTACTGAAACCCCACTGGCAAGAGAAGTTTGGACTGCAGTGTAAGAAGGATCAAAGTCAAGGGTAATTTTGAAGACTATAATAAAAATATTAAAGTCATTACGTATCTTGATGGTCATGTCACCCACACAGTCTTTTTACAGAACAGAATAAGTGGCATTTTGAGATACCATAAATGTAGTAGTATTCACTATAAAAGAGGCAACAGCTTCAGCAAGAAAAGCAGAATATACTTACTGTCATTTTAAAATGACAAGAAATTGAGAGGCTGTTCAGAAAACAGTAAGGAGTTTACATAAAGTGGGAAAGGAAGGAATTTATCATGTTTAAAATTTGTATCAATAGAGAAAAGGCAGTGAGAGTTGAAGCTAAAGCAGAAAAGACAACAGAGAAAATGCTTGCAATTAGGCACTCATTAGCTGGCTAGCCGTCATGTAGTTAAAATTCTTTCCCTGCACACTTCCATAGGACATAGTGCCTATTCACTGTAGCCACAGCAGTTTGCAATGTGCAGTAACTGCTATATTGATGAAGATGTGGGCTGTTCCAATTTTCTCTAGAAGTAGGGAAGGTATCACAAGAATGGGTGGAGGAGTGACCAGCTCCCAAATCTAGGTTGAACTGAGTGTTATTGGTTAGGATACAAAATCCAGTGATCACACTTAAAATGCTTTCTTCTAACAGAACTTCAAATAAATTTAATTGCAAAAGGAGTTGTTTGTGCCTCTTTGAATGCTGTTCAGAGGTCCATAACCCTTATAAGAAAGAGGCTTTTTAGACACAAGGGGAGGCACTATAGAGGAAATGGAACCAAAATAAGCTCACTGCACAATGTGGAGGCAATCTCATGGTTCTCTGGATTCCAGTTTATAATAATAATAATAATAATAAATTTTATTTATATCCCGCCCTCCCCAGCCGAAGCCGGGCTCAGGGCGGCTAACAACACTAAAATAGTGCAACATTATAAAAACATCATAAGAATTAATTAAAATCAAAATTGATGGCAACCATAAACTAAAGTATTGTAAAGATTGCCAAAGGAGGGAGTCAGGCTGTGCCCTAACCAAAGGCCTGGTGGAACAGCTCTGTCTTGGAGGCCCTGCGGAAAGATGTCAAGTCCTGCAGGGACCTTGTCTCTTGTGACAGAGCGTTCCACCAGGTTGGAGCCGCAGCCGAAAAAGCCCTGGCTCTAGTTGAGGCCAGCCTAACCTCTGTGTGGCCTGGGACCTTCAAGATGTTTTTATTTGAGGACCGTAAGTTCCTCTGTGGGGCATACCAGGAGAGGCGGTCCCGTAGATACGAGGGTCCTAGGCTGTATAGGGCTTTGAAGGTTAAAACCAGCACCTTAAACCTGATCCTGTACTCCACCGGGAGTACCGCCAGTGCAGCTGGTATAGCACCGGATGAATGTGATCCCGCAGCGAAGACCCCGTAAGGAGTCTCGCTGCGGCATTCTGCACCCGCTGGAGTTTCTGGGTCAGTCTCAAGGGCAGCCCCACGTAGAGCGAGTTACAATAATCCAGTCTGGAGGTGACCGTCGCGTGGATCACAGTGGCTAGGTCAGGGCGAGAGAGGTAAGGGGCCAACTGCTTAGCTTGGCGGAGATGAAAAAATGCCGCCTTTGTTATAGGTGCAATCTGCACCTCCATGGAGAGGGAGGTATCGAAGATTACACCCAAACTCTTAATGGACGGTGCTGGCACTAATTGCACCCCCGCAAGAGATGGGAGTTGCCCCCTCAATCCCATATCGTCCCGTCCCAGCCAGAGGACCTCTGTCTTCAAAGGATTTAACTTCAACCGGCTCCCACGTAACCATCCAGCCACAGCTTCCAAGCATCTGATCAGTGTGTCTGGGGCCGAGTCAGGATGGCCATCCATCAACAGATAGAGTTGGGTGTCATCAGCATACTGATGGCAGCCCAGCCCAAGACTCCGGACAAGCTGGGCGAGGGGGTGCATAAAGATGTTAAAAAGCATCGGGGAGAGAATCGCACCCTGAGGCACTCCACACACCAAGGAGTGGCGGGATGACAGTTCCCCCCCCAAGCGCCACCCTCTGTCCCCGACCAGAGAGAAACGAGCGCAGCCATTGAAGGACTGTGCCCTGGATCTCCACGTCGGCGAGGCGGTGGTCCAGAAGTTCGTGATTGACCATGTCGAAAGCTGCTGACAGATCTAGAAGAATCAGCAGCCCCGACCCGCCTCGATCCAGCTGTCTACGAAGATCATCTGTTAGGGCGACCAGAGCCGTCTCGGTCCCATGACCAGCGCGGAAGCCGGACTGGAATGGATCCAGAGCCGATGTTTCATCCAGAAACCTACCAAGCTGTTCAGCAACCGCTCTCTCAATCACCTTACCCAGGAATGGAAGATTTGAAACTGGGCGGTAATTGGATAGATCTAAGGGATCTAATGATGTTTTCTTTAAGAGCGGACGCACCACTGCCTCTTTCAGTTCCCCTGGGAATGTCCCGGTGCCAAGGGACAAATTGATGATATCCCCCAGGGGGGCCCGCACCTCGACTGGACATGCTCTAATCAGCCAAGACGGGCACGGGTCGAGAGGACAAGTGGTGGGCTTTCCAGCTCGGAGGAGTCTGTCCACATCGGCTGGGGATATCCGGTCAAAGTGGTCCAATACTGGACCCGAGGACAGTCGAGGGGCCTCCAGTTCCTTTATTGTATCCAAATTGGCAGGGAGGTCATGGCGGAGCGACAGGACCTTCTCCGCAAAAAAAGCTCGCAAATGCCTCACAGCTGTGTGTCGAATTGTTATTTAAATTTGGCTGTCCTTCGAGGGACGTTAAAGACCGAATTATACTAAATAATTGTGCCGGGCGAGAGCTAGCGGATGCAATGGAGGCCGAGACGTAGGACTTCTTAGCGGCCTTCACTGCCATCTTGTAGGTTTTCATAAAAACCCTATAAGATGTTCTTGAGGCTCCGTCACGGGCACTCCGCCATACTCGCTCTAGCCGTCTGAGGTCCCGCTTCATTTTCCGGAGCTCCTCAGTAAACCAGGGAGCCCGGTTTCTGCAGGGTGGCAGAAGATCCCTTAAGCAGCTTCAAGTTCTCTAATGCCAATATTTTACTGTACTGCTGAGCAAAATATACTATTTGATACACAGTACTATCATCTGCAGATGGTAATAATGCCCCCTCCCCAACCACACAAGTGAACAACTCTAGTCATACCTTTTTCTTGATTTCATCCAAAGATTTTGCACTATCTTCAACTTTATCGGCACTAAAAATGAATTCTGTTCATTAGTATAATTGTTCTGTAAAGGTCAAGCAGTCCTGAATACACTCAAAATTGACCCACTTAAAGCAGTAAGCATTTATATGTTGCTTAAGAGACATAAAGTAGAGCCAGTTTATAAAACCCTTTACAACTTACTTATCAATAAACATTGAAGGCATTATTAGTCCTAATATCTCTGCTTGAATTGACTATTTATTAAGGTAGAATGAGCATTTTAACTGTACACTTCCCGCTCACCCCATTTGCAGGGT